>NW_020955228.1:4092475-4138500 GCF_003031625.1 Empidonax traillii | reverse complement strand
ACATTATAGAAGGAGCTGGTATTTTATTGTATTATAATAAAGTTTAATTTTATATGCAAAGTATCTTATTAGCTAAATATTTCTTTATTGATAACCGCTTTATTTAATTTATTTCAACAGTAGAATTTATCTATCTACAGATCTACTGCACCTAAAGAATCAAAAACGATGCTGAAAAAAATGCACATACTCATTGATTTTGCTACTGCTATCTCTCTCTACTCTTTCTATGGCAGGAAAACTATCCACTTAAAGTTTAAAAAACCAAACACAAACAAACAAATAATGAGCCATCTCAGCACACAAAGGAGCTTGTTCTAATGTGTATGCTCCTGCAGCTCTGATACAACTTAGCACCACAACTTACACTGTCACATTAACAAATTATAGATTATTTTGCTACACACACACAGAAACATAATATATACATCTCATTTACTTTACCCTTCCCACCTTGTACTTCCTTGCAAAGAAGAATAATAGCTGCCTTCTTTGGCTTTTAAGATCTTAATTTTTTGAACAAGACTCTGAAACTCTAATTTCACAAAGGAGAAAGAAAACAATTAAAGATCATGATTGCCTGTCAAAAGTGTAGAATTTATGATTGCACTCAGAGAATTAATAAATAAATAAATATGTCTCAAGCCTATAAACAGATAAAGGCTGATCCATCCTTGGTGAAACCCTGGGAATGAACTGGACTCTTCATAATATTCACACATCTAGCATCAAGACATTGCAACATTGCTAATAACAAGCAGACAACAAGCAGAGGATTAAGCACAGCTACCAACAACATTTCCCATTTGGAAAGTAAATAACCTTGCATATAACTTTTTCAATTAAAAAGAGCTATTTTATTTGTACCAACCTATGATTATTACCAACTTTATTATGATTGTTAAACAGAAGTGTTTGTGTCAATGCCAAATTTAGCAACACTTTCCTGGATATAAGCTTTTTTCTCAAACTCATTTTCTCCAGAGTTTGAGAACTGTTATGAGAAGAAATTTAGAAAAGATGGACAAGAACAACAGAATCCCTTACAGCTACATAGCCCCTAATCATTAAATTTCACTGCCTTCTAATGTTTAACTCTGTTTTTCTTTAGTAATTTATACAAAGTCTGATTACTTTGGGAAGCCACCATAAGCTATTTGCAAAAATAAACAACAAAAAGTCATATTGGTGCCTCATTTTTCCAAATGCATGGAGAAAGGCAATGCAAAAGAAAGTTCTCCTTGATATTTACAAGAATACCCAAAATCTCTTTCTTGCTTATTTTTATATAAAATGTTGTCTTTTCTTGCTTTCTGGAAATTCAGCTCAGTTTGGGGGCCTGAATGAAGGCCATGCAGAAGAGGTTCAGCACAATCCCTGCTCTTATTGTCATGAATCTCATGTGACCACCTAATAATCCTAGATTAGACTGTCCTGCAATTAGGATCTCATCTCCAAAATGTAAAACCAGACCCTAAACTTCAAAGTAAGTACTGCCTTGTGAAAGTATAGAGCTCTTCACTCTCCATTCCTGTTTGTACTTTAAGGATGAATAACACTGAAATTTAGAATTTAGTTCTGACTAGAAGAAAATCATAACAAAAAATCCTGAAGAAAGAGCTAAAAAGACTGTTTAAGAAAACATGGATCACATTCCAGATGTATTTACAAATCATCACCATACTGAAAGACTCTCAGAAATTATTTGCTGAAGATCCTTTAAATGGTTCCTTGCAATCACTCCAGAAGTGAAAAATCTGCATTTTACTGTTTAATTTTCTAATAAATTACAAGATAATTTATTTTTTGAATAAACACTGATAGACAATATAAATATTAAATAGATTTTATTTAATATATTTTTATTACACTTTGATGGTGTTTACACAAAGAGAAACTAATGATATCCAGCAAAACATTTTAATAAAATAATAATAGAATGTTAAAGCTTACATTGTTTCACACTCCATTTTTCTCCCACTCAATCCTTTTATTTAGGTCAATCCATCAGTTCTGCCTCAGTTTTAGCAGAGTTTTCAGTACTTACACTATTCTGCCTGGCACACCTGCTTCTCTGCCATGACATACAGCAAAGAGCTGACCCTGCCTAGGGCCTTCAGATCATTTTTTTACTGACAGCATTATAAATCTTCACTTATCCAACAACTGCTTATCAATCATTTCTGTACACAGTCAATCCCAAACAGAAATCAAGACCTTGGTTTAGTTAAGGTGTGAGCATTCTGGGACACAGTTCATATTGTTGCAGTCTCTACAGATACACACCCAAGTGAATAGTGACATGCTCCTTTTTGATGCCATCCTTCAATATTAGTGCTAATCTCATCAAAAATAATAAGATGCCTTATAGGACATTTAGTTTAGTTCATATTAAACACTCAAGGAAACAAGACAGTGCAATCTATTGAAAACACATTTAAAAGGTAGTTCAATAGAATAGCCCTGTTTTGTACTCTGGAAGCATTAGTTTCACCTGATTCCAAATTCTGATGACTCTACAAACAGCTTAAGTCTTGCCTTTGAAATTAATAAACCCAAAACATAAATTCCTGGAAATGTGTGTTTTAATATGGCAGAACAATTAAAGTATTTAAAATACATTTATTGATGCAAAAATACTTTAAAATATCTTACCATGCTTAGAAAAAAACCAAGAGTAATAAAAATAATATGTTTGGAACACTAAACATTTAATTACTTTCTTGTTAATGCATTATACTACCAGTTTATGTCTGTGATTAAAAGTCACCAAAAGCAATACACTTTTTTTGCCCTATTTTCCCCCTTCTGTGTTTCACAGTAGTCTTTACTTATTTATTTTCAGCATATATTTGATGCAAGTCAGTCTTTGCTGCAACTGTGGGAATGTGAAAATGAGTTCTTCCTCACACCAGTCCTTTCACAATTTGTATTTTATTTTTCATGATTTCCACATGATGCTCCATATCTTGGGAAAAGCAACCTGGCTAGGTTGTATGGTTTTACTTATTGCCTAGAATAGATGCTAACACCTGATGATGAAATGCAAAAAGTAACATTACAAACTAGTTATAACAATAACTCGACTATTGGTGACACACTGCAAACTGCTGCTTTAAATCTGAGAAGAACATGCTAACCCTAGCCACAGACTCATGCCTATTTGAATCAAAATCAGCTTTCTACATCAGGTTTTACTGCTTAAACATCTCCTAACTTTTCTCCACATTGTTTCTTAAACCATGTCAGTAGAGAGTTCTGCTCAGGGAAGCAGGTAGGAACTTGAAGTATGTTACTATTTGCCATGATGAAATTAAGTGTATGCTCAAATCAAAGTACCCTAATGAATAAGGTCCAAGCCATAGACAGAGTAATCAAAACTTCACAGCATCCCAAGTGAGCTTCTTGGAGGAATTCAGTCACTTCAGTCCCTCAGAGGCTCAAAGTATTTTAATGCCAAACATCAAAATTGACAAGTAACACTTGAGTTATAGAATTCAGGGAGATGAACCCTTACTATGAACTCAGTTTAGGGCTCTGCACACCTAAAGATGAGCTGCTACATCCATACTATCTGATTGATTCCTCTCTGTGCCAGTGATTTACAAACATGAAACTGAAAAACAACACAAAAGGAAGCTGTAAGGAAAAAAGCGATGCACATCTGCTCCTGCTCAAGTACTTACAAACTCGTGGTGCAATTTAGCTTATTTTGACAGTGAAGATGAACAGCATAAGAGCAACCTGAGCATACACATAACTGAACAATAATTGCAAAGGAACAGGTAAGCAAATGGGCAAAAATATGAACTAGAGAAGCTAGGATGAGCACCACAGTGCCTCTGCTTATCTGTTTTAACCACCATCCCTCTCCCAAGTTCTAATTCATAGGCCTTGATAGAGTAACAAACAGTTTTTCCAGCACTTTGAAGATCACATTCCACCCTAGCCTGCCCCCGAGCATCACCAGCTGCTCCAGGGCAGCAGATCTCTGCTCTCACAGCACCCCATCCTCCCCTCCTAAAAGCCTCCTGAGGTCTGTCACTGTGTTCCGTTCCCATCTCATCCACGAGTAGGGCCTTACACTGCCTGTATGCTCTCTAGAGACTCATAAGGCAGACATTAATTTAATGGGTTCATTTGTGGCTTTATGAAGTAATTTATGCTCCCTTAACACAATAAACCTGTTAAACTTCATGGACTTCATAAATCTGATAGAGTTTGTATTTGCTCCAGTATGGAAAAAGAGGAGTAAAACGGACATGGTGAGGGGTTATTTTTCTGGTTTTGAACACTGAAGTCAGGGTATGAGAGTTTAAACTCCCTGGAGTTTAGGGACTAGATTTAAGTACCAAAGCCATACACAAAACTCCCTCTGTATATACTGAGTGAGCAGTAAATTCAGATCAAATATCTAAATCCTTATTTATTTCTCAATAAAACCTTTGCTAAAAGTTTTAAAATATTTTAAAATAAATTTTTTAAGCACTTTGTGATGACAGCTGTTTTGTTGTTTTGGTTTTTATCTTTGTAACACAAACATATAGAAATTGAAAATTACGAGATATTTAAGCTGAAAACTTTAGCAGGTGCTTCTTCTGGGAAATTTTGTCTTCTCTTTGCAGAATATGCCAGTTAAGTAAACAGCCACAGTAGGGTTACATATACCATGTGTGGTAACCAAATCTTATATATTTGTTTCCATAACATCTAACCAAGGAAAAAACCAACCCCATCCTCATTTGAAGCAGAGACACCTAAGCCAACTGAATGCTTGTATCAGTTTTCACAAAAATCAGCTTCCTTAACAAATACAGATTTAGCAATTAACTGTGAACTTAGTTGTCAACTTCCTCTTCTCTTTATGCTAGTCACGATTTGCTCTCAGTCTTTTTCTCTTCCCTACTAGTCTTTGAAAAAAACCTTGACCTTTCCAAACTGCCCCAACAGTGGATTTCAGATGCATTCAGGTTGCTGTGCTTGAAATCTTTCTCCTTTGAAGTTGATGGGAGTTTTGTCACGGGCTTCAATCAGGAAGAGATTTCCGTCTCGGTGGGAGAGTTGCAGTTCTATCCCTGCCCCTATTCATAACCGCTGTCTCTCAAGATCAAACTGCCAAAATAATGACCTGCCTGAAGTCTGAACACTGCTAACAAAGTCCTAACAGACAAAAAGAATAGTTTTCATCTTCCTGTCATTGCCATTGGTATTTATACATAGTATCTGTAGTAACTGCAAAATGGCACACAATTATTCCCTCCTTGAAACATAATTTTTTCATAAAAATGCAGGAGTAATAACTAAAAACTGTCCTGTGAAGCCTGTTTGGCTGTCCTGGTCTTAAATCTGCATTTCCCCAAGTCTCAGCTATGGACCTGAACCATTGCATTGTTCTCCTTCAACACAAAATTGGATCCTGCATTTGTAACTATAAAAATTTTCCTCAGAAAAAGAGTATTTCCATTTAAAAACATGTTATTTTAATGAACCAGTGTTTCTCAAAATTTTGGAAAGGAGTCACAGATAGTCAGGGTCAGGACCAGAGGCACGACTGGGAGCTGGAAGGAACAGTACAACACTTTTACATCTATGATGTTGCCTTTTTTACCAAGTGTAGATCCACCATTGCTTTAATGCAGAGTTTCAAAAATAATTTTAACAGAATTTTTATTGCAAAGGTAGGAGTCTGGTCTGCATTGCAGTCTCCCTCTCCTTTTTCTTTAAGATATTCACATAGATTTAGTTGTACTTGAAAATGAAATATTTCATTTTATTCCCAGAACTAAGACAAAAATACCCCAAACATTTTGTACCCAGCCCTAATTCTTAGTGTCTACTAAAAAGTGTTAATAAAGCAAGAGGTTTCTAAGCAGCTTTATGGCATGTGCATTAAAAGAAAGTGCACATATATGAATTTAAAAATCTGTGCTTTATTCTTTAAGAAAATCTTATATGAGTACTTGTTTTTATAGCTTAATCCTAATAGCTCTTATAAGACACATTTTGAAACCTTGTACACAAATCTCCTATGATTTACATTTCAGAAGGAGAACAATTTTAGGAAGACTGGTGAAAAATTAAATGTCTCTTATTGCCTTCTTACGAGCTTTCCTCCTTTATGAGCTGTAAAAGCCTTTAATCATACAACTTGTTCAACTGTTTTTGCGTCATATAGTCATTAGAGGGATGATTTGAGATGATGATTCCCTGTGTGCCCAGCTGCTGGTGTGGCAGCTTCATCACATCACTGCTCCCGAAGGAGAGGTGGTTAGTCACCACTGCCCACAAGGGAAGTGACTCATCCCTCATCTTTCACACTGACATACACTGGACAAGAAATACATCACCTTGCACTGTACTGAGGATGGCCCTGGAAACCTGAGCACAGGGAAGAATATATCTTTGATGCTGTAAACAATTCAGGTGACAGTAGTCACATCCATTATACAAAAGGCAATAAAAAGAAAGCAAGAATGACGTGCTACACAGAACTAAGCCTCCAGCAACAAGTCATCTCTAATGATTATATAGAGAGTGGGATAGCTACTTTTTAAAATAGCACTGTTATAAGACTATCTCTGGTGCCAGTTAAATATCTTTTTCTTTTATTCTTATTTTTTTTCCTGCTTTATTACAAGTATTTGACTACAAAAAGCTCTTCCATGAAAGCAATTGAATGCTGGAACAGGGTTTGAGACAGCTCCCCAAACTGAAGATCCTTTCTGCTGTTCGCCATTCCAAGGCATTCTGAAATCTTCCTCATAGGACAGACAGCTTTCTGCACCACCTCAGGTGGCACCTGAAGTAAGTGAGACACAGGTGATTGGTTTGACAGTATCACTGTTGCATTACCATTTAAACAGACTAAAGATGAGAAGAGCCTCAGCTGCCCATCAGAGCTCTGCATCATAGAAGTCAAAATCTCAGCATGTTTTGTTTGGACTGAGCAAAGAAAACATAATGTGTAAATGGGCAAATTGCAAATCCAAAGAATGTTTTCCAGAACACATGTACTACACAAATATATGTATATGCCTTGTTCTTCCCCCAAAACTTGCTTTTCAAGCTTCCTTATTAATATTTATTGGCCTTTTCCAAGCTTGGAAATATTATCATACACATCATCTTTCAAAAACCATCCCTGGATATACCACATCACCTTTCATCACTGCTGTATTTTAATATACATAATTGCATCTAGTGATCTCTGCTCTACCAACAATTCGTATAGTCTCATCTTCCAGAGAGCCTGATTGGTAACTAACAGATACAGAATCAGGGTCACCCTTCCAGATACTAGCAAGATTGCATTTTAAGACATGAGGTGGGGCAGTGACAGACCTAACTCTGTTCAACTCTACATAAATAACTCCTTAAGTTAGTGGGAACCAGAAGAATATTTCTGACAGCATAATTTCATTGTAAATTATGTCTTCATGTCCAAAAATAAACTAATTCTTCAAAATCTTCTTTGATAGGGCTCTGTGTTTCATGACTCAGCAGCTCTGCAAGTTACTGTGAATTTCACTGTTTGCTCAAAAATACAAAATTTGAATTTTCATTGAAGCAAAATACTTTCAGCCCACCTGAAAAAGTTAAAAGCCATAACTGAGTACAGGTTAAAATGGGTGCAGTCTGGGACCATACCAACAAGAGATCGGTTTGCTCTGTCACACCAACAAGCATATACAGCATTAAGTGATCCTAGGATGAGATTGTAGCCCACTGAATGGTGTCAGGTAGAGAGCTAAGAGGGACAGAGGCAGCTCCTTAGCAAAGGAATAATCCCCTCAGAGAAGGTCAGCATTCCTCAACAACTCAAAGTAAGAAATAGCATGAGCGCCAGCCACAGCATAAGCACGACCCCATCAGTAGAAGGACAGGGGGAAGAAGGGGAGCTATGCAATGCACAACTAAAGTTTTCACAGATTTTCCCACTGGACACTACATTCATGAAAACAACTCATCTGCCATAAAGCTTTTTAACTGGGACCAAGTTTACACAGTTCTCATATTTCTAGTTCTCAACAAAGATGTTGCAGAGCCAATACAGCAGAGGAGAAATCAATGACCTTTGTCAAAGTAAATGGTACAGAAGATCTTCAAAACCACATAAAGTCAAGGGAAGAGAAGGGAAGAGAGGTCGAGAATAAGACTGACACTGTAAAGCATCAGCATTTCTACTTTTCAGTTTCTATCAGAGTTAAAGTATTTTTAAGATACATCCAGCTTATTTGATAAGAGATACAAGTGGCGCCTCACGGTGATGCAAAGAGTTACACGAACAGTTAATTTTTGAGCCAGCTTTGCTGGTCAAATCACGGCTGTGGAGTCAGCCGGAGGTTCTGCCCATCCCCTGTGCCCCCTCAAAAACCAACCAAACAACGACTTTTTAATTTCAGGCTGACACTAAATTTCATTAAGAGACGACATTCTCACTGACTTCGCTGCTGGTCGCTACGCTCTTCAGGTTTTCAAAGTAACAAAACCCTTGGATCTGAAAACAAGAAACACAAACCCGGCGCATTTTCCCACTATCCACCCCGGGAGAGGGGGAAAAGAACAACCTTCCTGAATTCCCTGCGAAAAGCCCCGCACGGACCGGCAGGAGGCAGCCGCGGCGACTGCCGGCACCCCCCGACCTCTGCCTCCCGCGGGACAGCGGCGCCAGGGAAAGGACAGGGGGCTCCGCCGGGGAAAGGACAGGGGGCTCCGCGCCGGCCCTGCTCACCTGCCGCACCTGGGGCTGCCTCGCGGGGCCGCACTGGGTGCTCCGGCGCGGCCACTTATTCCCGCACAGCGCACACCCCGCTTCCCTTCCCAGCCCGTCCCGTCCCGTCCCGTCCCTCTGCTTACCGCGTCCCGTCTCCCTGGGGATGGCCGGCCCCGGCCCCCTCCCGCTGCCGCCACCCGCGATGCCGAGGCTGGAGCTGGAGGCCGTCACTGCTCCCGCCGCCAGCGAAGCTGGGGCGGCCGCTCCGTCCGCCCGGGCAGCCCTGGGGGCGGGCGGCGGAGGGCACGACAGCGCGGCGGGATCTGAAGGAATTCGCGGCCGTTTACAGCACCGAGTCCTTACGGAGCAACACTGACGCATCCTCCCCGGCGCCGCCGGGGACATGTGATATCCGAATCCCTGCCTCAGCCTCCCCCTCCGCAAATGTGTGAAAAACTGCCACAAATTAACTCTTTGTTGCCTGTCCATAACTGCTCCCCAGCGTGCCCCGGGGATGCCGGGACAGCGTGTCAGGTGAAAGCTGTTAGGCATAAGCCGGACCTCAAATGCCTGGCTCCCACGTGGGGCTCAGTGCAGCCGCCCCACAGGGACAGATCCTGCCGAGCCCCCCGCTCCTACTCCTGCGGGGACGCACAGGGCCAGGGGCTCGGGAGGGAGTACTGGGGTGACTGTGGTTTTATTTGGGCAGCTCTTAGTTAAACTTCAGGCCACGAGAAAAATAAATGCCTCTTACGTGGCGGTATTAGGATAGCTGATTTCTGAAGTTACGCGTACTGTGTAATAAACGTTTCCTACTAGGATTTAAAACTGCTCCTCGGCTCGTTTTTTGCAGAAAAAAAAAAAAAAAAGGAAGAGGTCACTAGTGTTTGCCTTCCCAATTTCACAGCTGCTAAAGCTGCCTAATCATATCTGATTAAGCACAGACAAAACACAGATATTTGCAGAATATATGTTTTCAGCCCAGTGAAAGCAAAATATCTGTGGATGTTTGAGAAAAATATCCTTTCTGTCAGCTGCAGGGAAAGCCAGCTTCATTTGGTGTGTGATGGGTTTCCCTGTGAGGTTTGTTCAGTTTGGCACTTACAAGCTGCCTGTTTCTCTGTTGACCCGTGGTGGTCAGGCAGACTGTAGAGCATCTCTGTAGACAGCCATTCATCTCAGAAAAAGTTGATTTCTGCCATGTGACTAATGCAACAACACCCTTATAAAATACGCGCATGTTTCTGGCATGGGCAGCTGCAGACCTTTGTTATCATGGAGCTGTTTTCCAGAAAAACAGCTTGCGCGTAGGATGGAACTATGAGTTGAATTCTACTACCAATGTACATTAGAAACCAATACTTCTAGGTAGGTAAATCTCTGACTGCATAAAGCCTCATGCCACTGCGTGTACAGCTCTCTCAGAAGTTGAGCACAAATAGTAAGGCAATGCCCAGCAACAACAATCCACCACATGCCAGGCTTTTGCCCCCCAGACCTTGGGAGCTGGCATGCCCTCTCACTTTGTGCAGGAAGCTGTAGTTAGTGCTCCTTGATGAATTTTACTCTCATTATTTTGCAGCATGTGGGACATTAAATTTCTTCCCTTGGTTTCTTTTCTGTGAACACCTTTGTTCTTATACTCTGAGAGAAGGGGATTACTTCTGCCTCTGCAGGGATCAGTCAAAATTCAGCAGTGTTGCTAGGGCTCGCAGTTTGGCTGTCTTGCCAGTGCCATCCATTTGCTTTTCATGCTTCATTTGTTCAACATTTAGCATGTACCCAACTTTTAGAGCCCTTTCCACCTTTCTCAAGGAAACAGAAAGCAAACACTTTTCTTTCACCTTCTCTTGCTCTTTGTAGACATCAATCCATGCAATATAGTTCCTCACTGCCAAGCTTGATCTACATGTCTTCTCTGGGATCACAGAGCAGCAGAGAAAATAGCTGTCTTAGTGTAAGTGCAGGAGTTTTTCAAGGTTTCCCCACAGACAAACCTGCCTCTTGTGTCACACCCAGAGGAGTCTACAAACTTCAACGGGCACTGGTGAAAAAATCTCATCTATCTATCTATCTATTGCAAGTAATTTCTCCATGTCCTTGCAGGGAAATCAAGTGCAACATGCTTTAAAGAAAACTAAAAAAATCTATAATTAACAAGGCTACAAATCCTAAAGTTTGAGGACTTCTGTAACCTCAATGAATGACACAATTTGCCCTCAAGTTTTATTTGCCTTTTTTGTTTTCTGATAATCCACTTGTTTCCTTAAATCTTATCTAAATATTAAGCAGAAGGTCTTCTAGCAGTGCACTTCAGCAAGTCTGGGTGAAAGCTTCAGTGTAAATTCTGTAGTTAGCTGTTGTGGTTGTGGCACAACACATTCTGCACAATATGTCAAGTGCATATTTGAATCTCTTAGTTGCCCAGACAGAAAGAAAACTAACATATGATTAACAGACAAATTCAACAGTAATTTGAAGTCATAACATTAAATCTTGAGGGACATAAGGTAACAGTTGACTAGACGTACGAGAAAAAAATATCGATCTCTTAAGATCTCAGTGAAGTAGTAGAATAGAAGCTTTTCTTCCCTGAAATTAAAAAGGTTGGCACCTTTAAAAAGTCATTTTCTGGTCCTTATTAAAAGCTGCTTGTAGTATCTTTCTGGAGAGCTTTGTCTAGTTAGGGATCACACAGTACATTCTGTCATTCAATTGAAGGGATTCATACAGATCATTGTGGTACATGAACATTTATTTTTTCAACATGACAAAAAGGTAACTCCTTTGAATTCTGTCTTTGAACCTGTGGCACATTCGAAATCTGTCATCATCTTCATGGATAATTTTCACTTTTTATTTTCCTCCATATGTCATTGCTGTCCAACTGGTAGTGGTTAATTGCAGTAAATATTTGTCTCAGTCAACTTCTTTTCACTGCATATGTTCCTATGTATTTTCTAGGTAACTTCTCAAAACCAAAGATGATGATTTTTTTTTTTTCCCCCTTCAGGGCACATGCAGAACTTGAGAGAATGGAAAAGATCAGATAGAGACAGGATTAAATTTAGCATTTTTGTGGGTAATGCCTCTTTACATATTGGCTTGTTACACACTCCATTGCTCTCCAGCTCTTTAATCTTCACACGCACATTACTGGGTGATCAGTCAGCTACCACCAATTAATTACATAACAATCTAATACAGACTAGAGTTCTTAAAAGACTAAGAAATTTTATTCTAACAGTGTGGGAACAGACAACTGTGTTAAAACCAGCAGAAGATAGAAGCTATTGAACAATTACAACTAAAGGAAGAGCAAGGGTGTAATCATTATTTCTGGCTAAATAGCAATAATAAGTGGCAATGATAGTGATTTCTAGGTGATCCACAATGGCAAACTAGTTTTGAAAGCTGAAAGTGTATTAAAAAAAAAAAAAAAAGGCTACCCAAAGGTTTCAATATTAGTTTCAGAAGAGGCTCCAGGCATTTAGTTCAACAAAAGTGGAACTTATAGATGCTAATGTGGAAGTGTGGATTGGGTTTAATGTATTGTTATTGTATTGTATTATTTAATGTATTGTTATTTCATGTCTTAAGCTCCTACCATTTAAACCAGAGTATTTTTTCCCATCAAAGTTACCACCTTGATTTCTGCACAGTTTCATGCCGCTATAAAATAGGAAGAGAAAAAAGTTGAGGAAAATCGAAAATTTTTTTCTATGTCAGTAGAAAAATCTCCTGTTTTATGGCAACCTGTAAAAATTGATCGCTTGCCTTAGTGTAAACAGCAGCAACAGATCCAGGACGACTGACATTTTCTATGTCCATGCACAGCTCCCAGGGTACTCTACTTTTAACCATATTCCACTGTCTGCAAATCCAGCAGTTTAGAAAAATAAATACTAACAAGGATTTCCACTTTCAAAGACCTTTTAGTGGTGAGTCTACTGAGTATTCCTTGTCTTCTGCTCAACATAGAAAGAAGCTGCCTGCACCATGTGCATGACCAGGGTTGTTTCTAAAGTCAAAAGCATAAAAAAAAAGTGTATTTGCAAAGGAAAAATCCTACCTATTTTTTATCTCCTTCTAGCTCAGTATGGTAACTACTACTTTTCCTACTCCTGTAGTATAATTTTTTATTCCATTCAGGTTTGGTTTTCTTCTTTGGTCTCCTGTTTTCTAATGTACTCTACCTTTTTTTTTTTTTTTTTTTTTTTTTGCTAATTAAATATTTTATCACCCCTCTCATCTCACTTTCAGGTAATTCTTGCTTCCTTCAATTATTTCAACTTTGTTTCCCTTTTTGAGTAACAGTCAGCTTTAATGGCAGTTGTCATTAGAAACCTAAGACTTTAGGGGGGAAAGGTAAACCACGCAGAATTCTGTTTATGCTCTAGCTACTTTTTTTTTTCTCCTTTAAATAAACACTTTTTCCACATCTAGTTATGGAATTCTCCTGCTAGGAACTGACAGATGATGATGAAATTCTGGCATCCCTAAGCAAAAATTATAACAGGATAAAAGTAAAATATGTGACTAGAAAACCTTAATTCACTTAGTTTGTCTTTCACTTTCTTGGCTTTTTTCCACCCACCTGTGTAATTTTACATAATAATTCCTTAGATTTTTAAAATTGTAAGCAGAGAATGTGTATTTGTAAGACTGAAATAGAACAAGCTGAGAGGAGTTAGCAAAAGGACAGTGTTTCATATACTTGTTGATGGACAAACTCAAAAATCTTTAAAGTAACTCCTGAAAGATGCCTATGCCTCACTTAGCAGACATACATATTTCCTATCAGCAGTAGTTTAAATTAGCAAATTGAGCTATGAAATTAAACTAATAGTTCGTTAATTCAATTACATTTTTAAAAAATTTGAATGTGTCTAAGTCTATGGAGAGCATGATTCCCTTACTCTTTGCTCTTAGTTGTTTTAAAAATCTCTCAAAACATCAGCACCAGAAGGCTTTGACATGGGGTTCTTCCTGGAATTTGTCCTAAGACTTTCCTTTAAAATACACACAAGTGAAACAAAGCTATGTATTGAACTTAAAACAGCTTAAAAAAATATCAATTAACAGAATTTCAGACCAGCAGTACAAACCTCTTTTGAGAAACACTCCGTGCCCTGCAAACTTATACTCTTATTTTCCATTCTACCTTGGACTATGCTTCTGTAATATGTGGGGATGGAACACAGAACTCATTCAACTCAATTACTTTCCAAAAGAGCTTTCCAGTATATATATTTGATAGGGTACTTCTTTTGTCTGATCTAAGTGTTTCTGCAATGGTTTTAGCAAGAAGCAAGATACTGTTCAAATAAAAAGCTACAACATTTGAAAATGCAGTGAGAGAGGTCTTAATGGCAATGTAGGCTAGGATACAGCACAGGGGACAGATGCAAGAGAGAAAGTGAAAAATTCTAGAAATGCTGTAAAATGTATATCTGGTAAAGAAGATTCTGAATATTCATGGTCTCAAATACACTTCAGTTTAGAACAGTTTCTCCTTCCTGGGAGAAACTATAAAGGTTGAAATATTTTTTATTTTTTAAAAAGTTGTGCTAAAATATAAGAATTTATTAAATGCTTCAAGGCTAGGCATTTTCCATACATGAAAGTAGAAATGATAGGCAAAGCTTTGAATTTGTATGTTATGGATCTTGTATTGCAATTGCTGCTCATGTAAGTCAAAGAAATGCCCGTGTTCTTTGATCTGGTAATTTAGAAGGGGGTAATTTTTGATACTTGCTATGAAAATCACCCAAAAAACCTAAAATAAACTGGACAGAAAACTATCTCAGTAATAACAGTGGAATGAGTTGAAGAAACACTTTACTTGAACAATTCACAAATATTGGTGCCTGTTAAAAATCTTTTGCAAGCTATAAGCCTAACCCAAGTACTTCTGGAGAAGTGGCAGAGAATTCCATGCCAAAACCTTTCAATATTTCTGTTAATGGTAAACAGCTTGTGTGGGCACATAAAACCAGATCCCCACTCACAGTCATTTGCTATCTCAGTTGAAGAAAAGTGCCTATCATGATATCCACATCAGTTGATCACAGACAGCACTGATCCAGCTGCCTGTGATAACATCTGGCCATTTTTAAAACAAAGCTGTTCCGCTAGAAAAGGTGTCTTGCTGTTCCTCTCTCCATGGAAATTATTCTAGCAAGCAAAGGTAGCACATACTAGCTCTAGGTCCCCACAGCATTTCCATATACTTTGACAGATCTCAGGATATCAGGAAATGATGCAAGTAGCTCTGGGGAAAGGGAAAAGAATGGGAAGCTCGAGTATGGAAGGCATGAAGAAATGAAGGTGATAACAGGAAGTTCAACATGAATTAAATGTTAATATTACACACAGATAAAACCTCATCCTGGTATTTTTTATCTCGCTGGACATAAAATTAAGACAATGGAATAAATGCAAAATGTAATTTCAGATAATTCTAGCAACAGTAGTGAAAACTACTCAATTTGGTATTACACTTCATGCTTCACAGAGTAGAAGGATCACACTTGAAGGTCATTCATCCCTAATGTCGTTATCTAAGAATTTGTTGTATTTTCTGATACTGTATAACTGAAATGGTATAAGTGGAGGACTAGTCTCTTACTAACAATGTAGAATTTGCTTCAAAACAAGCCAGTGCCACTATACTAAAAAGTTGGCCAATAAAGACAGATTAGTTGGTCAGATGCATTTACTTTGAATTATGACATAGTTTGACTTTAGTTAATAAGTTTGTCTGACATTCAAATAGAGGTTACTAAGACTTTAACAGGTATTTCATCAGATATACAATATATTTTATATCTCAATAAGGAAAGATGATTCTGTCTTGCAATAAAAGGTTAGAAGTCCCAAATTTTAAATTCCATCTTCTTTTGGAAGATGGAACAAGAAAGTGGCCTTCTTCTGTGAAGATGTGGTGCTTAGGAACATAGTGGTAGGATCTGCAGTGTTAGCTTTACAGTTGGGCTTGACAATTTTTAAGGTCCTTTCCAACTAAATAATTCACTGATTCTGTATTTATTTCTTCCCTTGTTCAATACTACTACTTGTTCACTGCAAAAAGTATGGTAAAGTTTATAAAAAAATTCTTTTAATATTTAAGAAAATAATTACTGTACCACTATAATTAGCAATTTAGCATACCATAATAATTATTTTAGTATAGCAAAATGCAGAAGCCTGCTGACACTTCATTAAGAAAAGCTCAATATATAGCTCAACATATTTTCTATGAGTTGAAGTCAATACTTTCAGGTTTCCATATGTTTGTTGTATTCACTGTGTGCAATACAATGACACTTCTGTTATTTCTCTCTCAAACTGAATTATCTTGGTTTTTAAATTTTTATCTTTTAACTGTGTGTGTGTGTATATTCCTTACCTCAGAAAAATTTTTCCTTTGGTTATTCCTTTGGTATGTTCAGGAATAACCGTAGCTTCCATTCGCAAGAGCTGAACAAACCCCACAGAATTCATGCTGAGCTAGAATCTGCTGGTTTAATTCCCTGCTGGGAGTTTGCCAGTTGGGAAATGCTGACCAGCAAGTACAGGTCTTAATTACACAAATCCAGAAGCTGCTGCCAACCTTTCCCCATTGAGAAGCATTTGTTTTCTAGTGTTCTTCTTGATGAAGAGATTATCACACAAACATAATTTATTGCTGCTTTATATTGTAAGCAATTAAATGAAGAAACCTTTTAAACTCAAGGGAATTTTAATAGGTTACTTGCAAAACGTTATTGCAGGCAACAACTTGTACAACTTGATTTTAGTTCCAAACCCACCAAAAAATTATACAAATCATCATTGTAAAAGTGTCAGATTAATGCCTTACAGGCTTTGCTGGCAGAATTAATTTCTAAATTCTAGATGTGGGGAAACATTACTCTCATTTTTTTCCTTTTCCATTTTTTTTAGAAAAATTTACAAGTGAAATATTACTACAAAACTTTTTTTTATAAGGAATTTTTGCAAAACATTTACATTTTTACCATCAACTATTTTTCTGTTTCAAAATCATTATGTAGATTTAATACCCTATGCTGCACATCAATTCTTGCGGGATGACAATTCAGTGACATGCATAAAAAAACACCACAAGGCATTAAAATGAAGACTTAAATACAAATATTGTTACAATAAAACAGTTATAAAATTGAAAAATAGGACCTAAACATCATGCTTACTTAACTTTGACAAATTAACTTTTTCTCCTAGATTACACACTTTTATTACTGCTCTCATGAAAGAAGGTGATAAATAATGACTTAACACCAATTGCTAATGTAATCGGCAACACATACACAAACCTAACCAAAGAAAGTATATTGTAAGAAAAAAACTATTCTAACACTGGAGTTCTACCATGGTAAATACACTTTGCACTGATAATTACAATAAAGCAAAATTTTTAATGGTGGCAAAGGGAATGAACAGTGAAATGCCATTAAACAAGATACTACTGCACATCTGTGCCCTATTACTTACAACAGCTATATCCCACTGAGTCAAATAAAGGACATTGAAATTTACGATCCTTTTAAGACAGAAAAGTGGATTCAGAATGGTATGCAGAACAGACTGTCAAAATGTTTCTAATTCCAGCGGTAAAATGTGCACCTGCTAACACAAGTTAATGTACTTGGGATGCTATGAAACCAACCAGATTTAGATTTGGATACATCTATAATAGGGATTCATTGCAGATTAAAAATTACTTCAGTTTCCTGTATGCATACATAAGTATGCATGGAAAAAATTACATATGAAATGGTTGTGCAGAATGCTTGTAACTTTAGTTTACAAAAACTGTTAACTTTTAGGAAACATGGTATTTATATTAGGAAAGTTCTTTGCATAAAGAAATGTAGAGCACTGATTGTGAAGCATAATGATAAAATATATATTTGACGTTTTATTTCCTATATAATAAAATTAACAGTTAATACTACCTAATGTTCATCTGTATTAAATGTAACACCTAATTGATTCTGATGTTTTAAATCCAGATACATCAGTTAAGAGTACTTTAAATAAAATATACAAAATAATGTACAAAAACCCAACTAAAATTTAAAGACTCTGTTACAAGTCTAAAAAAGCTTTAAGAAACTTGAAATTTATAACCACAGTGTAAAATTGCTTTTCTTTTATCTCAAAGCTTTTTATGTAAACTGAAAGTATAAAATACCCTCAGCTTAGTATTTTGCTACAAAGGGCTGGCCTAAAGTGTACACAGTGTAAACAATGATTGGTTTTTCTTTTGCTTCAAAAATACAGAAAACACCACAAGACTGATAAAGTGTTCAGATGAGAAGTATACGTTTTTGAGGGAATGCACAGGGTATCCGCTATGTCTTGCAAACCAACAGCTACCACACACATTCTTCCTTCCATAATTTGCACGGGAAAAAAACCCCATCTTATCCCTCTTGCGCTGTACTTCCTTTAGTTATGTAAAAAATATTTTGGTATATAAATTTCTTTTAAAACTGGTCATGAGAATTTATTAACAAATGACTTTAGATGTAAAAGGTTACATTTATGCCATGAGAATTAATTAAAAATCTTGAGTATGAAATATTTGGCCATCTTTACTCCTTGTACATACTGCAATTTTCACATAGAAAATGCAGGTTTTGTTGTTACTGTTTTTTTTCCAATCCCTCTATATTCACTGTCATATTTGAAAATGCAACCAAGCCTTTGAAACCAAAATTCATGTTGCAAAATATTTCTCTTTTCCCAGTTTGTTTTGTAGTTGGAGGCTCAATATAAGAGTTGATAGGTAACAGATATTTATTATCAGCCCACATATTATCCTTGAAGAGAAAACAGTAATATTTAGGGGAAAAGAGAGAAAATGTTTACTTACTTTTTTGTTGTTGTTGTTGTTAAAATGTGACAATTTTTTTTCTTTGGCTATTAAGTCAAAGCACAAAGAACTCAGCATATTAACCACAACATATTAAACTAGTATTTACAGAGATGAGTTGCTGGAGAATGAGCTATAACACTCAATTGTCTGATTAATTTCCATGAATTCTAACAAAATTAAAACATTTAAATAGTTAAAATTGTGTTTTTAAGATTCAGGTTACCTACGAGTTAGAGATGGGGCACAGATAATTTAAAATACAGAATCATAGAACCATAGAGTGATTTGGGTTGGAAGGGACTTTAAAGATCATCAAGTTCCAACCTCCTAGTCATGGGCAGGGACATACATAAAGAAATGAACTACCAAAAACTGACACAATTTTTTTCATCCTACATAAAGTTAACATTACTTTTGTAAAACCTTATGTTAATATCTTTCTATGGTTTTATCTTTCCTACCGTATACACTAATTCTACATAACCTTAGCTCTCTACACAAAGAGAGTAATGAAAACACTGATTGTCATTTATGCACACTACTATAATGTAGTGGTTAAAATTAGTCTGAGGTCCACCTCAGAACCACTTCACAGTATGCATCATCCAACTGCATCTAGAGTAGTTCCAAAACTTGAGAAAAGATGGCCAAAATTAACTGATGTGTTATATGGACTGAGCAAAAGCCTAACAAAAGCCTAAAATATATCCACTATTGTTCATCCTATACTCAGTTTTGCTGTGCCTTATGGGAAAAGGATGCTTTCATGAAAATATTACAAATTTATGTTAAAAATAAAGTACCTTCATCAAATGGTATTAATCCTAGTCAAGGTCCACCCTCTTTTACATTGATACTATCTGATTTTATAAACACATTAACATACAATGCTAAAATAGGGGGGTAAAGTTCACTTAAAATTGTTACAGGATATACAGACATATAACTAAAAAAGTACAGTATGGAAATATTATTCCTCGATCTGGTTATCCAGTCATCAATTGCGGTGTTTGTATCTTTGAAATTTTTGTCTTGTTGCACCGGTGTACACTTCCCATGCTGACCCTTCAATCTGGAACACTTACAGAAGTCATGACTGAAAAAATGATTTCCTGCTCTGTAATCCACTTTACCAGCCCACTTCCATATCCTGAAAGGTATGTAAACTTAAGTGCAGCACTAGGTGTCCATATAAATGATCCTTTCAGAATTCTTCCATGTTTGTTGAAACGTTAGGGGTTGCTGGGTTTGAATCTTGAGAAATGGCAGCAACAGTGACAATTCTTGGAGATCCAAGAACCTCAGTAACTGAAGAGTCCAGTTCTCCTGAGGTAACAATAGCAAGGGCTGTTCCACCACCCTTCTTGTTCTGATGAGTTTTGACATGTTTCGAGAGATGGTCACTTCGCATAAACCTTTTAGAACATTCTGGGCACTCAAATCTCTTTTCACCTTTTTTAAAAGAAGAACAAAACCGAAATGTTACTGAATGAGAGCACTGAACGCTGCTTGATCATTTGAATCTGACCCTATTCTATTCAACATTTGAAGTGTCTTTAAAAGGATACAACATTTTTGTTTCTACCTGACTCATTTCCAGGTGTGTTCTGTTTAGTCACAGGCTTCTGGCAATCTACTCTTCACTATTAAAATGTTCTCAACAATTATTTGCTATGCTGTGATTATTTGCTGAGAAGTTTGAATCTCAGGTCACCAGAGAATTTTCATAAACTTCCATAAACCTAACAGAGTGAGGCAGGTAAAAGCCCTTTAAAGAATGACTTGGTAACATTTTTTTAGGAATACTTTTGCTATTTAAATTACAGGGATGGAAAGGGAATTTGGAAACATGAATCCCAATGCTCCAGGAGGATGTATGAAATCTACATCAAGAGAGACAAATTCAACATACTGTAAGGTCCTATCAGTGCTCAGGTGAAATTAGCGCTTAGACATTGGGTGCTGTAAGCTGGCGAAGGAGAAACATGGAGGAGGATGCCCTCCTGGAGCTAGAAATAAGAAAGCTGATAAAATTCTCAGCTTCTAAAAGGTCCACTTTTCCAATCTGAACTGTTAAGAGAACTTGCTTTATCAGCTCCCCCTTGAAACTTCAAGAAACCTCCTGAGAAGACCAAATCTAATGTATGCACTAGGTTAACAAATTTCTTAAAGATTGAGCTAGCCCAAGTGAGGAAATAATGACCCTAGTCCATAGCCAGTACTACACATCCAACTTAAATTTGTTAATTTTAGATCAGGCACTAGTTAACGTACGACAGCTATCGGTGATGAAGTGGTCATCTTTCTCTAGCCCAAATAGAGAACAGTTGAAACAGATCCCATTTATTTTGTATGATTTCATAGTCAGCTTGAATTGATGAAAACTGAAATCTACCACTTCCTCATTTTAAAGTTACTTTACTTACATTTAAAAGTAGTTTTCAGATAACCTAACAAGTGAAAACTTTGATACCACTGTTTAACCATGGCCACTGTGATTCAGACTTGCAGTACTAAGCATACAAGAGAGGGCTGACCAACCTGTGTGGGTTCTTCTATGTCTTTGTAACTCATCACTCCTTGTAAATCGCTTGCCACAAAAAATCCAGTTGCATATAAATGGTCTTTCACCGGTATGCCAGCGCAGATGTGCTCGAAGATGAGATGTCTTGCCATAAACTTTTCCACATCCTTCAATATGGCAGATATGTTGTTTCTTTTTTCCTGGCTCGTTGCTGCCTCTAAAAGATCACATTTACCCAGGTAAGTAGTTATATTCTAGAGTATTATGAGCTATTGGGAAAAACATTTCATGCTAATAGAGACAACTATAATCCCCTGTCTAAAAAACCCCCCCCAAATGTACTTTCGAATAGAAAGCATTAAAAATCTGGGTGATATAAGACAATCCCATGCCCAAATGAGGCAAGCTGTGATAAGATGCTAAAATATATACTGATAAAATTTACATTTACCTTCCTTCTCCCTCTCTGCAATTAGGACATGAACAGGCAACTCTTCTCAGTCTCTTGCCAGGCTGCACTTCCTGGTCAGAAGCTTGTTGAGCTTGCTGCAGCTGCACTTGTGTTATCTGATCAGGACTAACAGCACCAATTGCTGCATTAGCAATGCCACCTACTGCTACGGTAACAGGAGCTATTGTGGCTTGCTGTACTTTCACTCCATCCTGTCCTTGCTGTTGACCTGTAAAATAAAATGTTTGCACCTTTTAAAAGTCATTTTGATAAATGAAATGCACCAATGACCATCATGCATTTTGTAGAACAAAAATCCACCTAATGTTAAAGGAAGCCATAAACCAAGTATTAAATCTAGCCATTTTCCTGAAGCACTACCAGAGTGCCTATCTGCTAGCTTGGATAACCCTGTAATGTAATTTAATGTAATTTGTTATTAGAACACCACAACACTGCAAATTACTGACTGAGAAATATTAACTAGTTTAACAAGAGTTCTTTTTCTCAAAAGCTGAAATAAATTAAACAAAATCTTATGAAGAAATATTGTTCAATCAATTGCCAATTAACGTCTCTCTAATAACCTTTGAAAACATATCTGCATTCAGAAAACTACAATTAGCTAATTTTAAGAGTTGCTTTATGGCAATGGCAGAATTGTCACTTCTCTTACAATCTGTCCTGAATAAACATTGAGCCATAAAGGAACTTTCCCAAAGAAAAAGAAACGTTGTAGGACTAGACCTTAACAAGCTAACATACCAGAGCTTTCTTGGGATTGCTGTTTTGCAGGATTCTCCACCTGGGAGGATAATTCTGGTTACGTGTACAAATGGGGGGACAAGAAGCTGGAGAGCAGCCCCAAAGAAAGAGATCTGGTGTTTGGGTTGATGGCAAGCTGTATATGAGCCAGCAGTGTGCCCTGGCAGGCAAAATGGTCAGCTGTATCCAGGGGTGGATCCAGCACAGCGTAGCGTGCTGACACGAGGGAAGTGACTCTACACTGCACTGATGTGGCCCCACCTCGAGCACTGTGTGCTGGTTTGGGTGCCTTAACATAAGAAGAACATCAAACTATTAGAGTGTGTCCAGAGGAGGGTGACCAGGATGGTGAAAGGCCTCGAGGGCAAGACTTACAAGGAGCGGCTGAAGTCTCTTGGCTTGTTCAGCTTGAAGAAGTGATGGCTGAGGGGTGACATCCACACAGTCTGCACCTTCCTCAAGGGGGGCAGAGGAGGGGCAGGTGCTCTCTCTGGTGACCAGCGATAGGACACGAGGGAATGGCTTGAAGCTGCACCAGGAGAAGTTGAGTTTGGACATTAAGAAAAGGTTCTTCACTGAGAGGGTGGATGGTCACCGGAACAGACTCCCCAGGGAAGTGATCAAATGGAATTCTAAGATTGACTTGATGAAGGAAGAATTCAGCTTCATTGCCTAAGTCCATTTATCTCATTGGCTTTCTTGATCAAAGGAAATCAGGACTACTGTCTTGATATTAAACCAAAATAGAGTATTCCAATATAGGTAAGAAATGTAGTTTCTTGAGCAACAGAATAATACTATGTTTGCTTTAAAAATTAGTACTATACAGTCTAAGAAAAAAACATGATAAAATAAATCTGACACAGAGATATGACTTCCAGGTGCAATATGACAACAAACACAATGCCAGTCCTGCCAATAACAGGAATGGGACAAAATATAATTAGATGCTGCTATTTTTAAAAATTCAGTGCCTTCATTCAAATGGGAAATTAAAGGAAATAATACCTCCTTATTGAGAGAGTGTAATGGGCAACCAGAATTCCTTAGGACAGACTACAATATTTTAAGACTTGGAAGTCCTCAGTATTGAAGCATTCATTTAAAACTCAGAAATCCCTTGGAGGTAACGTGATTCAGAGAGATTGTAATGGTTAGTCTGACTTACTTCTCAAGCATCCATAATAGACACCATCACTGGGGACTGGGAAGAACACTCTCTCTGAAGTCTAAACTGCCCAGCTACTGAGTGAGTTCAGATACAACCCAGCACAGGACAATGACTACTTCGTTCACATGGTTGCTGAGGAGCAACAGATGCCTGGACAGGCTATCTTGCGTAACATGGTGCTAACAGCCATAGATGAAAGGTAACACAACTACCTACCACCACCACTCACATGCAGGTGGTTTAGGACTAAAGAACATGATATACAGAGAACCTCCCAAAGTGACCTGACTTGTCCTCTAACAGGCCACTGTTGGCTACAAGAAACAGAATAAATCTATCTTTTGCCTGATTATTTTCACCAGAAATACTGACCAAATTTTCCCAGTTATCTACCTTGGTTTATACCTGGAAGTTGCATTTGATATACCTAGATATGAATACACATGAACCCCTGGTTTCCTTAAGCAGGCCGCAAATACTGACAGATGCTGAGTGTTTTGAGTTCTCTGAAAGCAACAAGGACAAACCTACAAAAGATAATGTCTGAGTCCCACTATCTGTAGGACAGATAGGTAGCAAACCGAAAAAAAAGTCTGGTATTCGCAGCAGAGGAAAAGTAATTACAGGCCTAATCTTGAGTGCAGAGTCACCACATGTCTATGGCAGAACAAACTCTTTTCAGAGTAACAATGTACTGGAAATAAATTTATTTTCCAACTCTAATGGGAAAGAAAAGCACTCTTGAGAATCCTTCAGGAAGCAGGGGAAGGAGAACATCATAATATAAATGCAAATAGTAATGTCTAGTACTTTAGCCTAATGTTGGCAGAAAAGGACACAAGAGCTTTAAAAGAAAGTGCGAGGTTCAGGGGCAACTCCTTGTCAGGCTGTTAAGCTGTTGAAATGCTGACCATGTGTTATAAATAGCCAGAGTAAAGAAAAGGCCAATAATTTATTTTTCTTATATCTAATGCTTATCTTATATGATAATCTGATTGCTTGTGTTGAAAAACAGTTGCACTTTTTGGTGAGCCAAAGGTACCTGAATAGGAAGAACTTGCTCAGCTTGTAATCTTTCCCAGAGTACAATCTGCTTGCCGCTAAACATACCCAAGATGCAAATTCACACAGGAGCACTACAAATGATGAGTCCATGAATGGTCATGACAAATGTTAAAGATGTAGCAGATATTATGGTCACATCTACTGCGGCCTTTTATTCTGTTTTCACTACCAGTCACATTTTCAAGTACATTATTAAGAACTATCTTTTATTGTTACAGTCTGTTAGAGCGATGACTCCATCTATATCACAAAGTCCTCTCTGAGCAAAAAAGTCCCGTAACCTAACCAGTCTGTAGTCAGAACTCAGCTGAAAAGGATAATTGTCTCTTCATTTTCTCTTTATTTTTGATTTTCTTGAATTGGTATTAAAGTTTCAATGCAACTTTTCCCTGGGCTACCAGACCAAGGCTTTTGAAGTAAGGTGTGAATTGAGGCACTCGAACCCTAAGAAGGATGACTCCTTTTCTCACCCTATGACTAGTGATCAATGTCCAGCACATAACTCTTGCTGGATCTGAATAATCCACATTTATAGGGAAGCCTTTTCAGCATTTCTAAAAACCCATCATACTGTGCTGACAGATACAAGCCAACTTCCACTCTCTAAGTCCTGAAACGACCAATCACAGAAGGGTCTTCTGATACTTCTTCAGAATACCAAGTACCACTGCTGACACATACTTTATCAGTTCTGAACTTTCCTTCCCCCATGTGAGGACCAGGTGTATCTTAGAGTACAGGATACACACTACTGAGCTACAACATAATACAGTGATACATCTGAGTAGAAATTCTTCACAGTAACTGTAAAGATGACAATAAAAATATGAAAGAGAAAATGCCAAATAAAGTTGCTCAGGCAAAAAATTATATTGTCCATATGTTTTCAGTTAAACAGGAATTAATTGACTGCTCTTTAGATGGGATTACCTAGCTATAGCATTTTTTAATGCAAATGTTGATTTTTCTTCTTTAAATTATTCTCATGGAGCTGCTATTTTAAAATCCCTTCCCTTGGATTCCACTTACTAAATTCAGAACAGAACATTCTGAAACTCTGAAAATATCCTACAAATTGCCTTATTTAAAGAACTACACCACAATATTCAATAAGCAAACCTATTTTTGAGGTAAAAGAGTAACTGAAGGCAGCACACATAAATGACAAATATTTTCTGTCAGAGATTTACATAGTTATCAGAAAACACTGGGTAGCTCAATAATGTATTTCCTGGACCTAATTTTTGTTTTGAACTTCTGAGAGAGCATCCCAACAAGACAGGACGCTAGTGATGTACAGGATAGAAATTTATTTATTCTCATTTTAAAGCTGTTAAACATAAAAAACTAAAAAACAAGCACAAAGAATCTTGAGAATAAAACCAATGTATTTTAGACCACTTTAAAACACCTTTTTTTCTAAAGAAAAATCAGAAAATTTTCACAAAGCAACTGACAGAACATGCCCTAAATCTCAAAGTAAACCTGCTGTAGTCTTGAGTTGTACGGAATTTTGATTTTCTTAAACCATGTACTATCCACTATGGATCTCTAAAGCCTTTAACTTTTACATCATTTGTACTTATTAGAGGAAGATAAAAGTATTTCATTATTTCTTGAATCAAGCCTACCAGAGAAAGATATTGAGAAAACTTAACTGCTGATATGAGTTTGTCAGCAGCCTACTAAATTAAATCAGGGCAAGTTCTAAATGTTTATAAAAATGAGGATTTCTCAGTTGAGAGGATCTAGATATAAATTATTTTTTTATTTGGAAAAAAACCCCAATAAACAAGCCTGCTGATTCTAAAAACAGGTGGTTGAGATAGTTACCCACACAGGAAGAGAATGATCTCCTGACACTTTCTAGATAGAGAAAAAAGACCTATCAAAAATACTCCATTTAACTTCTTACTAATGGCATTAAAATACCGTTTAAAGTCTTCCAAAAATTCTACCACAATCATGAGATTACTTGACATTGCTTCTTCCTGATATACTCCATACCACAAGACCCAATATCACTACACTTCACCATTCATAATCAAACCTTTCAGTAACAAGAGCTCTCAAGTTTCAGCACAGGTTTCAGAAGGAGGTCTAAAATCACTGTATGAAGGAACCAAGTCACACTTCAATTCATCTCTGTTATTCTATGTGAGTTGCCAAAGCAGTCACTGTACATTTACACCTGCTTTTGGAAGGTAAAAAGTTTTTCTCAAGTTCCCATGATTTTTTTAATAATAATTTTCTGAAATTGTGCACTATTTTTGATTAACAAAATCATCACTGAACTTGTGTATGACTGACATTCTGTAGGGATATAAAGTTACAACATTGTACTTACTGTACATTCTGTAGGGATATAAAGTTACAACAAAATGTTATAAAATAACATTGATACAAAATAACATGGACACCAACTACTCCACTGCATTTCATTTTCTCTCAGGTCTAAGTTCTCTCTTTCTTTTGGATAGTAACCATTTATTTGACCACAGGACAAAATGCAAAAAGCAAGGAAACCTGATATGGTATTTACTTTGCAAATCCAGTGCAATAAGACTCTCACTTATTGCAGTATTACATATATGATTATGATTGAATGTAATTAATGTTCTAGAAATTTTTAAGCTTCTCAAACAGAAGAACTTGCATGACTTTAGTCACCAGTCTTTCCCATTTAAGCCATTAAGTAAATGCATTACTTATTAATGCAAGATACAGGATTATCAAAATAAAGGATTACACATCCTTAATTTTCAGCATCACCTACTCAGCTTTCCAATTTTGCAGTAAAACTGCATCTTAGCAGCTACAGCTTACATATACTTTCCCATAGACGAGTTTGTAACACATTCATACAAGAAAATAGAGCAACTTTAAGTAACTACTATGAAATCAAACAATATATACACACACACGTATCTCAATCACATTTTGAGTTAAAAACTGATTTTCAAAATAGTAACTCCCATAATAGCACCTGGATGACTAAAGAAAGCTAATGCATGGTACTTAAGAAGTACTTTCCTACAGAGTGATTGATGGATGATGATCATGGTTATTAGGCTCGGCCATTCATCCTAAGTCAAGTTTCCCTTTACTACACACTGCACCTGCACTCCTATTCTCATTCACCTGTGCAAAAATGAAAAACTACTCTCTGAGGCAAACAGGACAGAATGGGAAGAAAAGGACCTAACTTTAATGATCTACAGAAATCATGCAAATCAAGCATGGATCTTGGAAATAAGTGAAACTCAAGACTAAGAAAAGGACACTTCAAGGTTCTTGTACTTAGTTCCTCAGAACAATTTGATAGATTTCCTGGTTTTGTTGTGCAACCAACATTCAGCAGTCCAAAAGAGGACAGCATTAATGACAGGCTTATCTAAGTAGGGTACACCTTACGGCAAAATCTGAGAAACACTCTGCAAAGTGTACCTAGAGCCACAGTGGCAAATGTTGCAAAAAAGAAAATTTGTTCAACTGCATATTCTAAAAACCAAAGAGAAGGTTGCAGTTAATGTTCATAATTTAATGCCTATTACTGCAGGACAGCTAACTAAAGTTAATGATGGTCTGCAGAGTTTCAAAGTTCCACCAGCATCAGAGCTGATGCGGCAACTCGCCCATTAACAACTAACTTACTGATGCAAAGCAATAGGGAAAAAGAAGTTTCTTATCTCCCCTTGCCTTGCATACACCAGGTACAGTTAGCTTTTATTCTAATATTCTTTTTCCACAAAGATATACAGATAATAACTATATATTTTATATATTTATTTGTAGTAAAATATATTTATATTTTATATAGATAATTTATAAATAAATAGTTTATAATAACACTTTTTAAAAGATATAACCAAGATTCTAACATTTTTTAAGTCTGTGGCAATAGTTTATAGTTAGAGGTAAATTTTTAGAAAAAAACCCCAACTACTAGGAAGGAGGTTTCATGCAGAAAAAAGAAGTGCAATTCAAATTTTAAAAGTAAATATATGTGAAGACAACAGTGAGTTTCAGTATTTACACACAAGATGATGCAGTATGCAACAATTTCTCTCTCTCTTCTAGATCAGTGGTTTCTAATGCTTTATGAAGAAACAATACGTGACAAAAGAAGAATTTCCCAAAACAGAAACCGTGCAAGCGTTGATGCAAGGGACCCACACGTTCTGTAGAGAAGATCAGTTTGCAGTAGTGACAGGAACTGGATTCATCCAACTACTACAAGAAATTAAGGCCATTGCAAATCACAGCATTGTGTCTAGATGCTACTACAAGCAGGAAGTTTCCAGTGCGAACTGCAGTGTCAACTCTACATTCATCTTTTCTACTCCTACGGGGCACTGCAGAAGTTTCTATCTTTTGCCTGTGGTCAACTTTGACAAGACTTGTAAGAACTTGTTATCTCCTTCTTCAAAAGCTTCCTACGCCTCAGTGTGTTAAAAAATTACTGAACATGTGGTCAACTTTGACAAGACTTGTAAGAACTTGTTATCTCCTTCTTCAAAAGCTTCCTACGCCTCAGTGTGTTAAAAAATTACTGAACAGCATCATAATTGAGCTTGACTTCTGTTAAAAATACCACTTAAAAGCATGAAATTTAAGGCAATAAAAACTTTGAGGGGTTTAAGCATCCTAAAAAAAAATAAAGTCTGTTTCCTTTAGTGCGATAATCTTTTGTGTTACCAATAATCAAACAATGCCCAAAAAGTGCTTTAACGACTTTTCAAAAATGTAAGGCTTTACCAAAGTGCTGTAGGACAACCTGAGGTCACTTCAGTACTTTGAGACAGAAAAGAAGTTTTCAGGTAGTATCTTCCATTAAACTAATAGCAAGTTTCCTTCTTATTACTTTATTATACACAGGAAAGAGCTACCACAAACACAACACAGAAAGATCTATACAATACCAACATAAAAATCAACCACAGAGCCACAGTTTCGTAAAATTTAGTCTTGAATAACCAAGTGGTGGTTTCAGTTAAAGGCGGCAATATCTTCGGTTTTTCTGGATACTGTGACTTCAAATGTAAAGAAAATATGGTCAATTTATTAGGTATTCTAAAGAAGGAGGTGGAATCAGAAAAATAACTTGTTATACTAAAGGCAAGAGACTCTTCCAAAAAACCCCTTGATTTTTATCATCATTGAGTAAATAGTCAAAAAGAATCATATTTAGGATAAATATTCAAGAACACTTCTCTGCAGATGAACACAAGTAGTTCCTTTTGTATTGAACCTTAGAACAACAGATAACTGAAAATCCAAGCACCAACGGAGCTGCAAAGTGTTGGAGACATTGCATGAAAACTAATGGCAGATTTAAGAAATTGAGGTTTTTAGGTTTACTTTTATGGAACATCTCCCTCTACCCCATCACCTTGCCCCAACTCTCGGATTATTCCACAGCTTATAGCCACAACAGAACGTAGCCTGTTTCTTTCCTTCAGCTCTTCCCCTAAACTCTTAAACTGGGCTAGGACTAGAAAGAAACTTGCTGACTGTCAGTCTCCACAGTCTGACTAGAGGAGCTCAATACCTGACGAACTGAAACAGAATAACGTTCCCCTCCCCAGAAAAAAGCCTATCTTACACACTTCTGCCATATGGAAAAATACATACTGGTCTCAGAAAGTGTGGTTTTTTGCATCTCCATTCAGTTTCTGAGTATTACCATGAAACGGTAATAGCCAAATCACGAAACGAAAGAAGTAGGTTGATGTAAAAAAAAAAAAAAAAAAAAAAAGCAAAGCTAAGTTGCCAGTACTCTCTTTGATTTTTAGGAGGTTGTGATGAGGGTTTTTCTGGTTGGGTTTTATAGGATTTTTGACTTGGTGTAGCTAGCTTACATATTTTACTCTTGACTAGAAGGTTCATGAATGTCCTTGAAATAAACATTTTGGCTACATGAAATGTTATGCTGATCAAGATTAGAGTAAATCTATGTACAGTAGGGATTAGTTAACAGAACATACATATATGGAAAACAGAAAATCCTTTCAAGAGAAAGGAAGATTGATGACTTTAAAATTAGTTTAAATTGTATAGCAGTTGATAATTTATTCAGAACAAAAAATAATGGCAAGTTGATTAGAAATTATTATCAGGAATAAAACAAGATTCATAAAACATTTTCAAAGACCTTATATAGGAAGACTAAATACAAGACACAAACCTTGGTTTTATTAACAGCCTATGGGTAGATAGGTTAACCATTATCAAGACTAATTTATTTAACTGATTTTACTAAAGATGTAAAAACTGACACTTTGTTACAGCCTTCATCAGGCAAGGACCAACAAAACCATATATTATAGAATCACAAAAGAAGGGTCATGTAAATCTCTAAGATTCAAAGCCTTAGAAGTTCTGACATCTTCTGTAATGCTGTTAACCCTATAAAACTGTATACTTAGACGTCTTTTCTGGTTCACAAGAAACTTAAAAGCTTCTTGTTTTTGTCAATTACTTTCTGATGAGCAAAGAAATAAGACAAAGGCCCATATTTCTTAAACTTCAGTATTTTTCTCAAGGGAAAAGTGGTCACATCACTTAAAACTATAATTAAGGAAAGTCAGACTTGGACCTAACATGTATCCCAAGTTTTGGTTTTTTTTTTTGGCAGGAGGATATTAATTGATAATTTTCTCTTTATGACTACTTCATACTAGACTGCCAATCTACGAAGACTAAATATGCATGTTGGAGTAAAATGTTTTTCCAATGACCAGCTGATCAAGGTATATGACTGTTATCAACTCTCAGTAGTATTAAACATCAGTGGAAACTCCATTCTTAAGAACTGATGCATACAGAAGTCAATATAACTATATAACCATACCCCAAACTAAACTAAGCATGTGCTCAGAAGCTACATTTCTCAAGCAACTGCAGATGTCCAGAACTACTGTTTTGGTGAAAGTGTCATGATGAGAGCAAAACATTCATTATAAAAATAACATTTTGTCATGCAGTCCCGACTACTTCCAAAGCTACTATGCTATAGCATATAATTCAAGCAACATATAATAACTAAATTATTCATTAAAAATCATTGACCATTGAAAAACATAGTTGTTCTTCAATAATCATAGAATATCTTGAGTTGGAAAGGACCCACAAGCATCACTGAGTCCAATTCCTGGCTCTGCAGAGGTCAATCCCCAATAACAACACTTTCTACGCTTGAAATTAATATTCCTCTTAGAACAAAACATGCCGTTCCATATATAGATTTTTTCAATAATCACCATTGCCATTAAAGGTTTTTAATATATTAATCCAGTAAGAAGTTATTTATTTCATCTACGAGCACCAAAATCATATGAAGCTTAGTACTGCATAATTTAGATTACAGTGAGGAAGCTATTGAAATCAGATCTTGAACATGCTTCTTGTCTTTCCCTCATGCCAGGTGGTAATGGAAGCACAAGAAGGTTGGCTTAGAGCAGATCTAAGCACCCTTTAATAAAGGAAAAAAATACTAACAGGCTGATGAAGATGTGCCATATCACCCAGTTTACTTGTTCAAAATTTTATGAACAAAGAAGCTCATCCAATTAATTTCCTGTTCTACATGCTTAGATTTCTGACAACAGGGAGTGAGAGAGGGAATGCTAAAACCCAGTGTTCTCAGACAGCGTGTCTGTATTGAGGAAACATTCTTATAAGACCACATAATCTAACATGGAAATACAACTTTAGTAACAATCTTCTCTGAAGAATTTAAAACTTACATTTTATTTTTGAAGTTCATAGCATAGAAATAGCTCATTATGAACCTATTTTACCTGGCAATTATGAACAAAGTTCGTACTTGAAATGCTTCCCCTTCCTACTTTATTCTAGAAATAATGGTGAAGTTATGCCTTGCTACTCACTGGTCAGGCAGAAGGGACTTGTTTTACTGAGGTGTTTTTACCAGTTTATTCTTTTTGTCAATTTAGCTGAACAGCATTCTTCAGGCATCAAGTTTAGGACCTGTATACTGACACTTCCTTTTATGCTACCATCACCAAGCAAAATGTTTGTTTTCACCCACAAAGTTTGTTGTTAAACTATTTCTGCCACTATTTTTAATTTCAGTTTAAGAAAATCTCATAACCAAAGCAATTTTGTCATTAGAAGACTAAATGCTTCTCCTGTAATTACTCTCAAGTATTTGAAAAGGATGCCAGTACTATAATATTTAGAACACTGTGGTTTTGCAACAATTCTCAGCTCAAGGCAGCCTGAGAACAGTTGTGACCTTTCATGACTTCAGAAAAAGTATGCTACATTTCTATACTCCTCCCATCTACACTCTCAGAACGCCAAGTCACACACTATGAAGTAAAAAACAAAGAAAGATTCAATTTTTTTTTGGTGGGTTTTTCTTTTCTTTTTTTTTTTTTTTTTTTTTGAATATAGCTCAGTTCTTTGCACTTATCTTCTTATTGCAGATTCCGTAGCTTGCAGCTTGTTTCTTTCAAGGTGTTTGCTGCATCTTGCTTGCTAATGAACATCCAGGGAAACACTGGATGTTATTTGGAAAAAAAAAAAAAAAATCATCCAACCTCTATCTTTCAGCTATTTTGACTTCCACACTTGGTGTTCATATTTGCCAGTTTACTTGCACATCATGTGACTATTTTAAACCCTTTTCGCCTTCTTACCACCTACATACATCCCTCCTTGCTTAGCTACACCACTCACTAACTTCTGTTTCCATACATATTCACTATAACATTAACAAGGAGAACCCACAGGATACAGCTCACAAAAATGCATTTTCTTTCATTCAACAATGTAAGTGTAATATTCTAACTTCAGACTAAACACCTTCCCCTCCTTCAAAATCTAGCATATGTGATAGAGAATAATAGACTGTGACGGTATGAAGGTGGATATTTTAAGTTTTCATAATACAGGAGTTTGAGAACACTAAGTAGAAATGTGTCTTATGCAACAACTAAAACAAAATACATTGCAGACAAGCACTGAATGCTTAAAAATATTAGGCAGACTCAAAAAAGACAAATTCAGAGAAAATAAATCCATCAAGGACTATTAAATACATTAAAAAAAAAAAATCCCACTTCTGGCTCAGGAAGGCTTGAGTTGCAGATCACTGAATGGTGGGAAGAGTATCTGAGCACTGTTCTTGTATGCATTACCTGCAGTCAGCATCAGGCAGGGCCAGAAACACCTTTGATTCTTACATTCATGAATCATAGAATGGTTTGAGTCCCAAGGGACCTTTAAAGATCACTCAGTTCCAATCCCCATGCCATAGGCAAGGACATCTCACTAGATTAGGCTGCTCAAAGACAGAGCTAACCTCACCTTGAACACTTCTAGTGATGGGGAATCCACAACCTCTCTAGGAAATCTGTTGCAGTGTCTTACCACCCTTATGGAAAAAAATTTCTTCTCCTTACATTCAATCTAAGTGTACCCTTTTTCAGCATAAAACAGCTGCCCCTTGTGCTGTGACTACTGGTAGGCCTTGGTAAAAAGTCTGTCTTCCTTACAAGCTCCCTTTGTATATTGAAGGGTTGCAATAAGGTCTCCCCAGAGTCTTCTCTTCACCAGTTTGAGCAACCCCAACTCTCTCAGACTGTCTTTGTACAAGATATGTACCAGATTTCTTCATTTTCAGGGCTCCCCCTGGACCTCCTCTAACAGATCCATGTCTGTCTTCTTCTGGGGATCCCATTCCTGGACAAAGTACTACAGATAGGGTCTCAAAAGAGTGGCAAAGAGGGGGAGAATCACATCGCTTGAACTGCTGATCTTATTTCTTTTTATGCAGCCCAGGATCCAATTAGCTTTCTGGGCTGCAAATGTACATTGCTAGCACATATCCAAATTTTCATCTGCCAATATGCCCAAGTCTTTCTCCTCAGAGGTGCTCTCAATCCATTAGTCCATCACCGAATCTATATTGATATTGGGGATTGCCCCATCCCAGGTGTAGAACCTTTCATTCAGCCTTGCTGAAGTACATGAGGTTCACATTGGCCCACTTCTCAAGCCTATCAAGGTCCCTCTGTATGGCATCCCTTCCCTCAAGGGCATCAACTGCACCACTCATTTTGGTGTGATCTGCCAACTTGCTGAGGGTGCACTTGATTTTGTTATTAACAGAGCTATTGACCAGTATTGGTCCCCTCAGGGACATCACTGACTACTGATCTCCATTTGGAGATGGAACCATTGATGGCAATTCTTGAATGTGGCCATCCAGCCATTTCCTTATCCATCAAACAATTCATCCATAAAACCCATATCTATCAAGGCTGCTGTGAGGGACTAAGTCATGGTAGATGAAGTAGGTTATAATCAGCTGCTTTTCCTTTACTACCAATGCAGTGACTCTGTCATAGAAGGTCACCAGATTAGTCAGGCACGATTTACGCTTTGTAAAGACATGTCTGATGAAGATTTGGGACAACATATTGGTTGTGTCTAATTCTCCTCTGTTACCCATATGCCTTGACATACATTGCAGGTGTGTTCCATGACCTTACCAGACACATATGAGGCTTACTGGTTAGTAGTTTTCAGGGGTCTCCTTTTTACCTTTTTAAAAATAGGTGTGATGTTTTCCTTTTCCCAATCACTATTCTTAAGTGACGTACATTTCATCTTATGCATTTTATTCCTATTTAAAGAATTTCCTCTGCAAATCTTGACCCAGAATGATAGTAATATTTAAACAGTGTCTTCAGTCTTTGAATAGCAAGTCCTAGAACTAGTGACAGTCACACAAGAAGAGTGAATAAAGACAGAAAGGAAAGAGAAAGCCTTGAAGACAGGCTGAAGCTGGATGCAGACAAGTAGGAAAAGGCACAAGAAATCAGGAGACCTCAAGGTACTAACAAACTGCATAACTACTAAATGCAGTGAAGTGAAAGTAAATGGTCAAAGAGAGAAACGTCTTAGTAACTCACACTACTATAGAGTATGAAACAGAAGGGCAAGCCTCATTACATTTTTAAAGCACTCCAGTAAGAACACTTGGCACTGGATTTCATTGTCATTAATAACTGTTTTGGAGTCCACAGCACATCCTTGTAAAAGACTTAAAACTAGCCAGTTGTAGTAGTGCCAGGCAACAGACTGTTCCACTGAACAGAACTCATTTGCTTCAGGTTATTTTGGCCAACAAACTCCAAACTCCCCATAATTCAGGCCATGTCACCACTCATCTTAAAGAAAATGTCTTGAACTTGTGTTGCAAGATGATGGAATCTGGTGACTGTTGCCTAAAGCAAGTAAAAAAGCTTGGAGCAAGTGTACATAAAATACAAGTATTTCTCACTATTTTAAAACAAAAGTATCTCATTCACTTTTGTATGGCACAAATACCTCCATTACCACGTAACAAAACTACTTCAAGATGTATAATTAAGGTAGATAGGAGTTTGATCTATTACTTTTTTCCTCATAAGAAACAGGGAATTATTCTGAGGGACAAAAAAAGCCTCAAAACCAACAAACCAACCAAAATAATTTAGCCCACCAAAAGGAAACAATGATATGAACTGTATATTTTTCTTAGAATCATCTAGTACTAAAATAAGTTCCTTTTACACAGTCACTTATATTGTTAATTTACACATCTGGACAATTGGAAGGTCCTGAAAATAAACTTTAAAAAGGCAAAAGATACCTTATATTAAGAGGGAGATGGGGGCTGGGGATAAGAATCCTTTGCATTTGCATCTGCAATTCTCACAGCAGGAGCTTTCAAAAAGGGCAAGGGTACTGTGCAGTACTTGCTTGTCTCCAGGCTCATAGAGGCTAAATTCAGAAGGCCACTACCTATACCATTCCTACCTTCCACAGGGAACCAAGTATAAAACATCAACAATTCACACAACACAGAAGAAATGAAGTTTACTTTGTACAGAGCTAGCTTGCTAAAAGGCCATGACAGGTACTGGTCTCACAGCAAGACAGGTATTTGTAGATCCCTGCAGGTGCAAGTAAACATAGTTGCTTTTATGTAGTCTTTTGTTTGATTAGCTCTTAATTAAATAATGTTTTAAATATATGGTTTTAAGACTCATAAACTTAGTTTTTGTGTTCTTGTCCAGATTTCTTCTGTACATTTAATTACTCATTTGACTGACACTTTGTACATCTTAAAAAAAATTCAAAGAATCACAGAATGGTGTAGACTGTAAGGGATCTCTGGAAGGCATCTGGTCACACCACCCTGCTCAAGCAGGGCCACCTACAAAAAGTTGTCCAAGACCATGTCCAGACCGCTTCTGAGTATCTCCAAAGATGAAGAGTCCACAACTTCTCTGGGCAACCTGTGCCAATGTTCAGTCAGTCATTCTCACAGTAAAAAAGCCACTTTCCTCTGCAACATTGATATTGAAGGAGTTCTCCCTTAGGCCACAAAATGAAAGGATGCGAGAACTTCTCTGCTTTGTCCTGCTTTTTGATCACGTGGATCATACAACCCAAAGTATGATACTTACCAAGATCAGTGTTTGAACTTTTAACTGCAAAATACAACCGCCCCCCCCTCCCCCCAAACACACGGATATCTTGCTTGCTTTACAGTAGACTTTGAGTAACAAAGATTAGAAAAGCAGACCAAAACATAATATTTACTAGAAGATTTTAATATTTTTCTTACCAGTGTGAAATTTGTCTGGTTTGGAATTTAGAAACCATTTGACAAAATGAAAAACCAAACAGACAAAACCAACAAACAATAAATGAACAAAAACCACAACACCCCCCCCTCCTTTTTCAACATTGTTCTATAGTTTAACATTTTCTGTTGTAATTTAAAAGTAAGAATTTTTTTGCTTTACTATTTAATTTACTACTGAAAAACTATATATATAAAAAAAGGTACCTAAATTACCTCAGTGTGGAAATAACTAAGAAAACCACTTTTCATGGAACAGAAATATGACACAAATACAAGAAAAAATTTTTCATTTTTTTTCCTAGAAACTCAACTGGTTTGATCAAAGGGGTTTCACTGAAGGACAAAGTAACTTTTTTTCCCTAATCAGTGCACAGGATGAGTCCTTCACTCAGTCTTCTTCCTAACATTTGCTGGACATCCTCCATATGGCTCATTTCTAACACCTACTGCTCATTTGTAGTGAACGACCTACTTCTGGAGAGTTCAACTTATTTTCAAGACACTTCATACTGGCAAGCTCAGGTACTTCAGAAAAGAATGGAAATACCAGTCTGCAGATACTGAGGTAACTGAGCTGTTTATTTTTTTCAAAAGGTTTCCTGTAACAATAATAACAAAAAGTATTTCAAATAAAACCCAGGAAATCTGAGGAAGTTAATAGCACTGACCAAGTCAGCTTACTCTTTTTAAGTGATAAGCAAAGTTTAGATCTTAGCATATTTGTAATTTTCTATTTCATAACCATTGTTTCATTGAAATCTTAATATAGCATTAAGAGCAAATCATGCGCTCCACTTTCCTTTCCATGCTACTATGTTTCTCATTCCCAGAGTGTAGCATCAGGAAGTTACACAAGACGGAAGCAGAGACAAATAAGAAAAGGCAATTATAGCTAATCTCTTGCATTTACAAAGTTTGTTCTTTCTCTAAAACCTTACGTCTTGGGGGGAGAAATGATACCTTATTGACTAGATAAAGGAGAAAAGGTTAGAAGATGATTGTAAGGGAGAAGCACCTCTCCTATGAAAAAAGGCTGACAGAAATGGACTTGTCCAGTCTAGAGAAAAGGTGGCTTCGGGGAGGCCTTAGAGCACCTTCTAGCACCTAAAGAGAGTTGGAGAAGAACTTTTAACATGGGTATGTAGGGTTTTCTACAGTGAGAGTGGCAAAATACTAGAACAGGCTGCTCAGAGAGGTGGTGGATGCCTCAATCCTGGAAAACATTCAATGTCAGGTTGGATGGGGCTCTGAGCAATCTGATCTAGTTGAAGATGTCTTCGATCACTGGAGAGGGGTTGAACTACATGACCTTTAAAGGTCCATTTCAATCCAAACCATTTTATGATTCTCTGCTGCCAGCATAAAATTAGAAGTGCTACAGAAACAGCCATAAGCCCTACCTGGAGCAAGGGGGCAGAGGGCGGAGAGGAATTCAATGGTCACAAAGCTTAAGTCTAGTTAACATACAAACACTGTATGACTAAGGCTTGGCTTGTCCAGGACCATATTTGTGACTCATTCCCCCTCTTTCATCCTCAATCCCTTTACTTTCCAAAAGACATCATATGTAAGCAGAGGTGAGGTCCATATAACCAAGAGGGATGAGACTCAGAATATCTTGCATTAATGCCTGCTAGTGTGCACTAAACAGTTGTACACAATTAGTGAGCAGGGAAAAAACGTGCATGCAGAAAGGTTCTTCCCGCACCCCCAAATCCAGGTTGTTCCCAAAGCAGGTTTCCTATGAAGATTCCCCAACCAAACTAGAGGCTATTTGCTAATAACAGTGGTCAACCAGCACCTTCCCATCAAGGAAAAAAATGTTCCAATGCACATAAGACTGCAAGATGTAGCAGCTGGTAACCAGAACTTCTCTTTGAACCACTACTAAACACAAGGTCAAGACTTTAATTCCGGTTACCCAGATTAACATTTCTGTGACACTCCTTAAATAAGCCAGGTTTAGTGCATCCAACTCAGCTCTTAGTATTTCAGCATGCCATCGAGTGCCAAAAGTACCGTAGTAGATGAAATTCTCCCAACGGTAAACTTCTTATTATCAAACAATGTACAGTCTCCTCAAAAATATTTCAATTAAAGAACACTATCCTTTGCCCAGTTAAACATTTCTCATCTTAACATATGATTATAAAAAACCAAACAGTTTAAGAGTCAATGTGATACTAACATTTGCTTATGCAGACTGGACAATAGTTAAACATGAGTTTTTTTCTTACAGTTTTACACTAAAAAGCTGTGCCTGTAGTCAGGTTGTTGGTAAGACAACAGTTTACTGTAACTACTACAATAGAAGAATTTTACTTGTATGACAAACCCAAGCTTATGTAAGCACTTATCAAGCTGGCAAAGAGAACCTCTACCTAAATCAAGTTTTATCTGAAGCGATCAAAGTTGGCAAATTTTACACAGAGTTGCCCTTGTGGGACACTGAAGAGACCTTGCACAGAACTTACCATAGAACTAAGCTCAGTTACCCATCCTAGAGCCTTTTAAGAGCTCCTTCCCCAGCTATTAGACCAGCATAACCAAACAGGCATTCCATAATACTTATCAAAAGTTCATCAGCAAGTAACGTGGTACAGTTATCAGCTGTTTTTATTTTTATTTAAAGACAAGTCACACAAACTATGCTGTGCATGAGCACACCTTATTCCACTCAATCTCTTTGCAGAATTCAACCTTTTAAGGGAAAAACTTTATGAGCTAGTGCAGAATGCAATGACTAGCTCCATATAAATGCATGCCAGCACACAAGGTATCCCAGTTTGCATATTGTCATTTTTCTCATACTACATCTTTCATACAGAGATTAGGAATACTGCCTGGTTAAAAAAAAAGCTTTTCCTCATTGTTTTTTAAACATATCAAAGCTCTAACAGTAAAGCCTCATGTTTACCTTTGGAGTCTACATGTCTTCAGTAAGATGGAGGACAGAATCGTTTAAGCAGAGTTTATTAAATGCAAACAGTTTCATTTCAATTGACACAACTGGTAATAATAGCTCAACCTTTAGCAAAAATTTCAGCTATTTCAAAATCTGAATTTTAGCAGTAAGTACAAGGTACTTCTTCACAGTTAAGGGTTTAATGTTTATTACCAAAAATTCTTGAAAAAAGCGCGTTAATTTAAAACCGTTCTTGCAATAGTAAAAATACCCCACAAAAACACAACCACCCATCACAAACAAAACAAAACACCCAAAACAAACCCAAAACTTTGTCAGAGACACTCACCCGCAACACTGGTAATGGTAACAGGAACTCCTTGAACTTGAACACCTGCAGCACTCAGGTTGGCAACACTTACTGTTTGAAGATTAGGTACTGAAGCAAGCTGTGCAGCGTTCAGAGTGATGGGGGTACCAGCAACAGCCACCGGAGCAATCTGGGCAATGGTTGTGCCACCGCTTGAAGACACAGGGGTAATGGTTAGTTGTTGGGGTAACCCAGCGTTTTGAACTTGAAGATTTGAAAGGCTTTGCAGATTCTGAACCTGCACAGTTTGCCAGCTGATCTGTCCTGATGGCGTTAAAGTTGGAGCCCTGATGAGCACCTGAGTTGGGCTCACTGCCTGCAACTGAACGTTCTGCAACGGCTGCTGCTGGATGGTCTGTATAGTCTGCCCTGACTGGAGCTGAAATGACTGTGGGGGAATGGCCTGAATAATCTGCTGTTGAGGCTGCTGGATCTGTATCTGCTGCAGAATAGGCTGACCAACAATTTGGACCTGTTGAAGAGAACCTGACTGATCCTGCACGCTCTGCAGTCCATTGGACTGAAGCTGACTGGAGCTCTGGGCTTCGGAGTCTGTAGCAGTGGTTTGAGGTTCTTCAGTTGCCTGCTCTGAGCTGCTGCCTGCTGTGCTTGTGTATTGGCCTGTTTCTGCAGAGCTTACCAGCGTGTCACTGCTAGTCAGAGATGTTGAGGCAGTGGTCGTAGCGGTGGAAGATGAGGAAGGAGACTCTGGCATGGTAGTACCAGAGGCAGAAGTGACAGGTGTAGACGCTAGCTGATTTCCATTGGAAACTCCGCTCTCAGTAGACTGGCCAACTTGCCCTGAACTTCCTCCAGTGGCAATATTGTTAATCACAGGCAATGCCAGGGTTACTCCACCAATGTTTATAGGTAAGGTTGTTACAACTTGCGCCTGAGTACCAGGAATAGTTTGCAGTTGCAGTGGTATGGAAACACCAGGCCTAATTTGCACTGGAACTGACTGATTTGCTAGGTTTTGAGCAATAACATTCCCCGAAGCTGTCCTGTTTGCAGTTGTGAGGATAGCTTGATTATTCCCTGCAGGAATAAGCTGAATTTGACCCTGTATGTCTTGTAGACCAGTAGCATTAGATGGATTGATTTGACCTTCTGTTGCCTGAATCTGTGGGATCACTTGGTATTGGACACTACCGCTTGGATTTTGTACTTGAATGACTTGGAATTGTCCAGGGGTTGTTGAAGAAGAATTGCCTGATTTAGTTTTTGAAGGAGACGCACTTCCATTGTTACTGCTGGAGGGACTTGCTGCACTTGAGGCAACAGAAGATCCTTGTTGAGTATTATTTTCTTTTGAAGCAGAAGGTGCAGCAGCAACAAGCTGCCAAGCGTTTCCAGCAAGCTGAGTTGTTACCAATTCCAACTGCTGTGGCTGATTCTGAAGCTGCACCAAACCTTGATTTGGGTCTATAATAATCTGCTGCTGTCCAGTTCCTTGATTCTCACCAGGAGTTCCTATTTTGCTGCAAGTGGCTGCTAGCAAAGCGAGAGGTGAAGGCTGAGAATCCTGTCCATAAAGAGAGAAAAAAGAATAGATTCAGAAGAGCTTGAGTATGAACCATCAGAAGAAGTGAGCATTCAGGTTTGCAAAGGAAGCAAAAAAAAAAAAAAAAAAGGTGCTTCTGCATGGAGACCAACAATACAGCTCTGAACAAGGAAGTCTGAATTGCTGTAAGTAATATTTAAACATAGTCCTTAAAACTCCTTATTATCAATGACTATGTGAGAGCCAGGACCTCAACTGCATCCTCAATTCAGTCTTTTTTCCCCTCTAAAATAGACCAAAAATTAAAAAATGTTCCTATTACATGTAAAGCAGCTGATCGCGGCAAAATGCAATCAAATAAACATGTCCAGGCAGTAAAAACATTGCACCCAACCGTGTTTCATCCAACCCAGAGAAAGATGCCCTGAGCAGGAAATGCTGAACATTTCATTTTAAATGCTAATACTTTGGGCACTTCCCTCTTCGAGTGTGTGTTCTTTACCTGTGAGCCTCCAGTTTTCCCTTTTTTATTATTATTGTTGTTATTCTCTGCCTCGGGAGATTTCTCTCCCTCTGTGGGCATAGTTTCCTCCTTCTTTTGATCTGTAAAAATATCAAGTGTAACAGGTTAATTATTCACCTTCATTTATACAATAACAAAAGCTACGAACATATCCTTTTCGGTCCCCAGCTCGTCGCCTTTGCTTCTTCATAAAAACAACAGTACAAATCATTATTACAAAAGAACGAGTCCTAAGAAACGTGGTTTGAAACCCAACCCATGGGGGCTGGAGAGTTAACACCCAAAAAGGGGAGGTTTGGTTTCCTCTCCCAGAGACAGCAGGAAAAAACCACCCACAACCCTCCTCCTCCTCCTGCCCCCTAAAGCATCGACGGCCACTCAGTGGCCGCCGATGCTTTAGGGGGCAGGAGGAGGGTTGTGCATGGGAGGGAAAGAGGGAGGAAAAGAGGAATGAAGGAGGGAGGGATGTGCACAGGAGGGAGGGTTCGCGAAGAAAGGGGGAATGGAGGAGGGAGGTACGGAGGAGGCAAGCCGGAGGGGTAGGCAGGAGAGGAAGAGAAGAAAGGGGGCATAAGAGGAAGCAGCACGGATGGGTGGAGGGGCAGCGAGAGAAGAGTGGGGTAAGAAGGGGGAGAAGCAAGGAAGAAAAGGGGGAACCCGGGAGGGCGGGATAGAGGGGCGATGAAGGGTGGAGGGAGGAGCGGAGGGAGGGAGGGGTGTGCACAGGAGGGAGAGAGGGAGGGGGTTACATACCGCTCATCCCGCATTAATGCCCCGCTGAGGCGCCGCTCTAGGGGGGAGGAGAAGGAGGAGGAGGAGGCGGAGGGTGGGGTGGGGGTAGCGGGGAGAAGGCCGGTCGCAGCCGGGAGCTGGGAGGAGCGGGACGGCCTATTTTTCCACGAATGGCCGCCGCTGGGCTGTGGCGTAGCTGCCTTTCTCTCCGCCCGCCGCCGCCGCCGGCCTCAACCCGCCGCCTTGAGTGACAGCCGCGGGCCGTGGGGGGCGGGCGGGGGCGGGGCCCGCTGGGGCCCCAACGACGCCCACTGAGCAGGAAACCGAGCCCAGCCGCCGGCCCCTCGGCCACCCCGCTCCTCCTCAGCCCGGCTCCCCACGCCGCAGGCACGAGGGGCGGGGCGGGGGCGGGACGCGGCCCAGAGCCCTCGGCGGCGGCCGCCTCCGTCTCCTCCTTCTCCTCCTCCTCCCGGTGCTCTGCCGTCCGCGCCGCGCGGGAGGGGCGTGGCCGCCGGGGCGCGCGCGTTCCGCGGGGGCGGCCGCAGCTCCCGCCCTCGCGCCGCTCGCTTGACAGCGCCGGGCGGAGGGAGGGGCGGGAAGAGGGCGGGGCCCGAGCCGCGGGGGGGCGGGGCCGCACCGGGCCCTCGGCCCCGGGTCCCGCCGCGGATCGAGCCGGTGATTGACGGCGCGCGCGCCGCGGCCGCCAGCGAATCCGGCGAGGCGGCGGGCGGGGCTGCGCGCGACCGCTGGCCAACCCGGGGGTGCGCGCCCGCCTCGCGCGCTCGTAACTGACAGCGTGCGGGAAGCCCCCGACCCGCCGCTCCCCCCGAGGCGCGGCCGCCCTTCCCCCGCCACTCCCTCCGGCCGCCCAGGGAGCGGGAGGAGACGCCCCTACGGCTTCCATGTGGAAGCCGGGGCCTATTCCCTCCCCCGTCGCGCTACTCCTTTGTAACAGACTCCCGTGCCAGCCCCCTGCCCAGCGCGAGAGGGGGAAGGGCGGCTCGAGGATCGCTTCCACACCTGCTGTGGGTGGGCGGGAGCTGCCTCTTCCCTCCCCATTGGCGCGGCGGCGGAGGCCGGCGCGCGCGGCACGCCGGGATACGTAGTTCTGGCGGGGGGGGATGCCGGCGGCGGCGGCGCATGCGCAGCGGGGGTCGCGGGCGGCGTGTCCGGCAGGTGCTGCCGGAGCAAGAACCGGGCTGGGGAGCGGGGCGGGCAGGGCCGGGCTGGGCTGGGCTCAAGGAGGGGGGCCGGGCAGGGCCGGGTCAGGGCAGGTCAGGTCAGGTCAGCCCGGGTCAACCCGCAGCCCTCAGCCTTGCCTCGCTGCGGATCTACAGAGCGGAGTCAGTCCCCAGCAGCCTGTGGTGGTCCAGGCTGTCCGCGATTGGATTAAAACAAGATGAATTGCGGTTGTACTGTTGGTCTCCGATGCTCGTGCCGCTATTCCATGCGAATCAGGCCCCGCTGTGCCCGACTGGTTCGGAGCGGCGGTTGTGCTAAACGAAGCTGGTCACAGTTGTGGTGTGGTGCAAGAAATGGTGGATCAGTAATACCCAGCTCCCCATGGCAAAGCCTGTTAGCCCTACTCAGATTTGGAAGAAAGCTAGTAGAAGTGGTGCACGTGTGCAGCTCTGTCAGTTTAAATTTTCTATTCTGTGTACCCAAATTCTTTGTCAAGTGAACACAGAGCACCTACTAATCACAAGATCACCAGTCTCCAAGATTATTAGGGAGATAGAGCACCTCTCCTACAAGGGAAGGCTGAGAGAATTGGGTTTGTTCAGCCAGGAAAAGAGACGGCTTAAGGATTAACCTATTTGTGGCCTTCCAGTACCTGATGGGAGTCTACAAGAAAGATGGAGAGGGACTTTTTACAAGAGCATTTAGTGACAGGACAAGGGGGAATGGCGTCAATCTGTCAGAGGGTAGATTTAGATTAGATATTAGGAAAAAATCTTTACTGTGAGGGTGGTGAGGCACTGGAACATATTGCCCAGAGAAGTGGTGGGTGCCCCATCCCTGGAACTGTTCAAGGCCAGGCAGTATGGAATTCTGAGCAGCCTGGTCTAGTGGAAGGTGTGCCCCATGGCAAAGAGGTTGGAACTAGATGATCTTTAAGGTCCCTCCCAACCCAGGCCATTCTATGGTTCTGTGATGTCAGTGACTAAAGTGACACTTCTTTACCAACTGTTCAACAATTTCATTCTTCATAGGGATGAGGCCACCCTCAGTCTCCCCTCCAGGCCTCCAGCGCACCTTCTGGAAAGGAGGAAATACAGAATTACCATTGTAGAGTAAGAAAATCAGAAATAAGCATGGCACAGGCTATTTCCAGGTGTCACAGCCAGAACACACAGGTCACAAGCAGAAAAGGACCCTAAACATGCTGAATAAATTGTGTTCAGATAAGCAAGTGGTAGTATCTAATGAGTGCCCCTGGTGGTGCAGTGGCTAAACCACAGCGTTGTCAACGCTGAGATCCGGGTTCGATTCCTGGTTAGGACACTCCCCGGGCAGATGGAGCTCGCTAGCCCTGTAAGGCAATCCATCTACGTCCTGAGGACCTCGCTGCCACCGTCCAAGCGTGCTTGGCCCCGGCAGATGAACCTCAGGATTAAAGGGTGGGCTCAGTTCCGCGCACACTGTGTCTCACCTAAAAAATCCAATGCGCAGGCTGGAAGGTGGAAAGACCTTCCCCGGTTCTTCGTTCGCGAAGAGACTGGCC
>NW_020955228.1:3952725-4092438 GCF_003031625.1 Empidonax traillii | reverse complement strand
AGACTGGCCATTATAGTATCTAATAGTTTACAGCTTGGCCAAATCTCACTGCCTCTTAGTGCCAGGGAGCAGGAACAGCAGGGCTGCCCCAGTAAGAGAGCAGATTGCCAAGGCAGGCCAGTGCCCTTGTGGTCAGGGTGCAATCCCCCACACCCAAGCAGGGCTGAGGTTGTGGCAGGACCTGCAGATGGTCCAGTGGTTCAGATGAGCAGGAGAGGGAGCCACCTCTCCCACAGGGCCAGGTCTGGGCCCAGGGCTGAGCCCCACCAGGGCTCCAGCCACTGTGCAGTGGGTGGGGGTCCTGGGCAAGGGTGTTCAGGGCATCACAACCTGCCTGTACCCTCAAGGCTCTTGAAACAGAGAACAGAGCACTTCCTGAATGAGAGGTTGTGTGAAGAATGGGCAAAGGTACTAGCAAGGTCACTCTTTTTATCAAGAGACAGTCCAATGGCAGCTTTTACACTTTCACTTGATTTCCATCTGAGGCTGTAGATATAGTGCTTTTGAAAATTTGACTCTAGGGTGCAAAGGGTAAAAACTGTCTCAGCTCAGCAAGTGATTGAAGCACCAGATAAAGGATGGTGGTGGTGTAGGTGGTTTCAGTGGGGGCATCACGGTTTTAATTTTTTATTTTTACCATCCACAGTTACTCGTATACCACCTACTCTTTCCTAAATGTCACTCTTGCTCAAATTCTTTCTGCCAGCTTAAGCTTTCTGAGTCTGCTTCTTTCAGTATTGTTCCCACATGAACCAGTACTTTCCCTCTGCACTCTGACACTGGTGGGCTTTTGATAGAAATGAGCAGTAGTCACCTGTTGAGTTATATGGAAATAGGATCAGATCTGAGAATGGATCTGTGTTGGCACAGGAGTCCCAACTGCTATGGGAATATATGAAAGAAAAATATCAGAAAAGGAAAAAATTAGGCAAAAAGCTTTTGTCACTGCTTTCTTTCAGGCTCAGAACATTAAAAGTGTGTTATCACTCAGGAAGAGAGCACAGCATGGAAATGTGTGGGTGAGCAGAGACCCATTGAAATAGGAGGTTCCTGGCAAGATGTAACTCTGTCGTAGTATCACATGAGGGTGGCTGGTTTGCACAACAGCCCAAACTAGGAAAATCCACTCAGTGCTGAGTCTCTACTGCTTGGCATCTCTCAAAATGTGCATGTATTTTAAATAAAACAGCTTAGCTCATTGTTTTTGATATTTTAATTATCCTTTCTCTGTATCCATATGTGAATTTTCTGTTTCTCTTGCTTATCAGTTCAACATTTTGTTTCTGTTTTCCTAGTCTTCTCATTTTCTTTATTTTCTCCAACTCTTTCCTGTGTGAATGTAATTGCTTTTTCTGTTATTTTTTTTCTACTTTCTTTCCTGGTTCTAATACTTACTCTTTTCTTCACCTCAAAAGTATTCTCTCACCCAAGTTCCCCACCTGTATTTTGCATTTTTATTTTTTCCCCTGTTTTAAGCTCCCCAACTACTATGTATCTTCTTCTGTGTTGCTTCTGGCTTGCTCTCTAAGCTATCCTTAGCATTCACTGATTTTTCACCTAACATACTGACTGATAATTTTGGACCTATTTAGACATGGCTCTCTAAAGCACAGGGAGGCTTGTAAGGCTGAACGAGCAACACCCAAATATCTCTACAAAGCGGGAGGGAGAGACAGCTGCCTATATGCTCTAGTTTCATTGGTTACCCTCTCTACTCTCTGCCAGCACTTACATAGGTTGCCTTTGGACAGAGAGAGATGAGGCTGGCAGCTGCAAAAAGCAGAGACAGTGATGAGACAGTGGCTTCAAAAAACTATAAGTCCACTTGTAGGGTACCTTGTAATAGATTAAAAATGCTGCAGCTCTTAGACACAAGGTGCTGAACTTGTATAAGACCATGCCGTTTGACTGAAGCTGGGGCGGTGGTGAGAATATTTAAAGAAACATATGAAAGAGTAATTTTTATCTGGGAGGATTGTGTAAGGTAAAGTACCAGATAGCCGTATTTCTGAATGAAGTATTTCTTTGCCAGACCAAAGGTTCTTTTGCCAATTCTTTCATGCTCTCTTTGTGCTCTTGATGCAGCTTTGTCATGGAACCCAAATGTTTCCAAGAAATATGTGCAGGTTTGGGTGCATATTTTCCTCTTTTATTCTGGTGGTTTTGTTGTAAATCGTCTCAACTCCATCAACTGCAGCTTTGAAGAATTTGATGATGGCATAGCATTATTAATCAGATAGAGTCTGGACCAGAGCCACAATGGAAACTGTACTTGGCAAGTGTGCTACTTCGGCATTGTTCCACATGATCCCAAGTGTACCAAGTCAGGGGTATTTGACCTACTTGGATTCTGTGGAAAACATCTATCAACAACACCATGGTTGCTCAAGGCGTGATGTCTTCTACAGTATCTTCTCTTTGCAAATGGGTCAGCCTGGGGGACCTCAGCACAGGACTGGATTAAGAATCCTGCCTTCAGGAAGACCAGTGGTTAAAATGAATGCTTCAGTTCTGCCTGCCCTGGCCCTAACTTGTCCAAGCCTGAAACACAAAACTTCCCTTCCCTTCTACTGCAGCTATACCTATTGCACCTGCTTCTCACTCACCTGATGTTCTCTTGGAATTTTCTCATGTCATAACTGCGCGGCAGTTACTGTGAAAAAGCAGGTATGTCTCAGGCACTGAACGAAGCACTTATTAATTCCGAACAGAATTTATGCAATAATGTAACAAGACAAGGGCTCATGCACTCCCCACCCTCCTACTGTATCAGCTCTGATTATTGGATGACATTGTAAAAGTGAGCTTTTAGCTGAGGATAGGAAAGTGAAACCCACCTGACATTACTCAAGACATCAGTCTTTATTCCTTGTCACAGTAACAGCTGCCATCCAGGACTTAAGCATATCCAAGGACACAATGTGGACATTGACTTCAGGGTATTTATTGATGGGCTTCCCCTGTTTAGTAAAAAATGTGCTTTTTCAGCCCCCAGAATCATATCATCCAGCATAAAAGTGATGTGCATACCTTAAGAGAGCGATCATTCTCTTCTGTACGCTTTTCTACGCCCAGTCTACCACATTTCAAAACTAAAATCAAGTCTTGCCCAAAGTATGCTTGACTCTACTTGTCATTGTTATGAAGTATCTTTGTCTTCTCCTGTCCCTAACTTCTGACAGATCTAAGTCTCTGTAGGTGTCTTTCCTTCTCCTTTCTCTCAGGCCAGAGAGCCCCTGTTGCCCAGGATGTGACATAACCTACTATCAACAGTGCTAGATTAAGTAGGGAGGGGAAAACATTGGGATGTAGTTCCTCATGATTACAGCATAGCTACTCTTAAATATGTAAAAAAATGTATGAAAGGTATGACTAGAATCAAGTCTGACAGAAAATCAATAATTTTTCTTCGAGCTGGAAAAGCACACAAATTCAGCTCCCACTTGACAGTAACTTTAGCAGTAACTGAAAAGGTCTTAGTGGAGATTGCCTATGATCTTGAGCTTGGCTGTCAGGGTGCAGGCACAGTCTCCAGTGGCCAGTGGATCAAACTGTTGATCTCAGTGTGCTGGAAACTTGAGGAATCATAGCCTGCTTTGCTCAGCATGGCCAAGATAGCTTTGGAACACCCAGATATCATGTACTTTGCTATGTCACCTGCAACTGGCTTTGGTTTCCATGGTTAGTTGCAATAGCTTGCAACACAATTATTCCTTCCATTTGGTCTGGAGTATGGAGATCTGAATATATGGATGTTATGATTTAACCCCAATCAGCAACTAAGTAGCACACAGCCACTTGCTCACTGCCCCCTGACCCTGGTGTGATGGGGAGGAGAATTTGAAAAAGATAAAAAAAATATGTGTTGAGAAAAGAACACTTTATTAATTAAAATATAACAGTAATATCCATAATAATATTAATAATAATAATAATAATAATAATAATTGCAGTGAAAAGGTTGGCAACAAAAAGAGAGAGAAATAAAACCCAAGAAATACAAATAATGCACAGTACAATTACTCACCACCTGCTGACCCATATTCAATCCAGCCCTGAGCAGCAATCTTCTCCTCTCATCAACTCCCCCCAGTTTATATATTGGGCATGACATTCTTGGTATGGAATATCCCTTTGGCTAGTTTGGGCCAGCTATTCTGGCTGTGCTGCCTCCTGGCTTCTTGTGCACCTTCTTGCTAGCAAAGCTCAGGAAACTGGGAAGTCCTTGATTTAGGGTAAGCACTGCTCAGCAGGAACTAAAACATCCATGTGTTATTAACATTGTTCTCATAATAAATGCAAACCCCACAGCACTGTACCAACTATTAGGAAAAAAATTAACTCTATTCCAGCTGAAACCAGAAGAGCAGTGTTTTTTTACCTTCAGTGTCCATGATGCAGCTGAGGAAGTACCCCAAAAAAGTCTACTACCACTTCCTATGAGAATGGTTGTTTCTATTTCTTAAATAACATGACTTGCTGTTGATTTTCCACTCCCAACATGCTGCCGGAGCACTGAGATAGGGGAATTATGCTTTAGGTCCCTGCATGACTACTTATTCTCCTCTACTTGTTCAACAAAATGCTTATACTAGTCATCTCACCAAATAAGGGCTGAACTTGTCATCATTAATATTGTACTTCCCATTCTAGAAATGTCTTTTTGCTTCTGAGCTGCCCCACCTGCATTTGCAGAACTCTTTTCACAGAGACAGACATGATGCTCAAAAGGATCCTGTCTTTGTCATCAGTGACAATATGTGACTACACAGAAAGTTGTGTCTGTTGTAACCAGCTTTGCAGTCTCGTTTTGTGTGGCTCATTGTGCAGGAAACAACGCTTCTGGTTCAGGAAGTCTGTGTGCATCTGCACTGCTACTGAAAGCACTGCTGCCCTGCCCGGATACATGCTTCTTGTTCAGTTCATCTTCCAAAAATGGAGAGACTCTGATGGCAGGTGTGCTGATAGATCCAGGGCATTTTGTATGAGGTTTTTTTAAGCTGTTCAAATTAAATAGATCCAATTCAGAATCATAGACTCAGAGAATATGCTGAGTTAGAAGGGACCCATCAGGTTCATTGAACCCAGCTCCTGGACCCATGATATGTCTCACCTATTTCCTGTGAAACCAGGCTAGCAGTTTACAAAGTACCAGAAGATGGGAAAGTGACATGAAGTTCAACTAGGATACTCCTTAACCTGCCTGTAGTATACATAATCATAAACAGAATATCCTATGCTCTGCATAATATGCAATTTGTGATCCGAATTTTGTACACGGTACCAAACAAGCACATTCCATAATCTCAAATGTAATTTCTAATCTTCATTCTTCAATACAATAGTTTTACTTTGATGAAGTTTCTGAGGAGAACTGAGAACATGAGCCATAGGCTTAATTTTTATCTAGCTCCAAGTCTCAGTGCATTTTGTTATAGAAAACTTACCCTTTGAAAAGAAGTGCACAGAGAAAGGTCCAAATAGAAGCAAATTTGTAGTAATAGATCATTTCAAGTACCTAGGATTAGTGGCTCGAACACCAGGATCTAGCTAAGAGTAGCAAATTCTTGTTACCACAAATGACAGCTTTAAGAAGTAGGGGCTTTGCTGGTGCACAAGAGATTTAGTCCTAAGTAACAAACGAGATCTGATTTAAGAAGTAATTACAGGTGACTGTCACAGTAGCTGCAAGATAGTGAAGATTAGTGTAGTGATCTTAACTGCAGAATGGGTGTCGAAACGCATAAAACCATGAAAGAAAAGGCAAAGTATTTAAGAAAAGAAAATCCTTAAAATATTTAAGAAAAGAAAATCCTTAAAATAAACCTGGTAAATATTTAAGCATACCACAGTAGAATACTTAAAAGGATAAACATATTGCATTAGATAGTTTATTTGAGTAATAAATAAACCTATCATGAGTTAAAAGCAGCCCTGGTGATGCCATGAGGAAGCATCAAGAACAGTGGTATCTGATTTCTGTAGCTGATGAATATGTCAGAGGGACTCTGTAAGGAAATGTAAAATTCAAATGGTCAGAAATAAATCCAATAGAAGATAAATATTTGGAATTAAAGACCTGCATGCATCAAAAGATGCACTAAGCTTTCTTGAGAGAGTGGATCAAAGTCAGCAACAGATCTAACCTCTCTGCAGATGTAACTGCTTAAAATGAGCAGACCACCAGGGCATGAGTTTCTGAAAGGCAAGTCACTGTCAGAACTGGCATGAAAATATTTAGAACTAAAATAAAAAAGCTAATTTAAGTTACAAGTTTCTGTTTCTTTGAGACTGTAACAAAATTAGCTAAAATGAAAATCTAGGAGGAACTCACAGTGTTTGACTCTTCCTCCAAGGAGTGGAGAATCCCTGATGAGTATTTTTCTAACCTCTTCTTAGAAAGCTGAATGGTGGAGATTATACCCCAGCTTTTGGTGACCTATTTATGTCTATAGCTATCCTTAGAGTTAGAAGGTTTTCCTGTTTTAGCCTAAACCTTTCCAGCTACAATTAAAGCCAGCAAAGGTTTTGTCTTGCCCTCAGCATCATCATGATGAAGCACAATCACTGGCATCCCTGCTATGAGAATTTTCTACATATTGGAAGGTTGTTGTAATATTTCCTCCACATCTGCCATCAACATTTATTTTTTAGAGCAAATATTACCTCTCCCTTTTTCAATCGTTCTTCATATTTTAAACTCTTTTTTTTTTTTTTAAAATAAAGTACTCTTCTTTCTTACTATTGTATTAAACTACACCAAACTAAGACTTCTGAAAGGTGGGTTAAGAAAAACTATTACTAACCCTGCCTTACATATGTCACATCTATTAAAATGTCCCACGACGAGTTTTGCTATTTTTTCATCATCATCATCATCATATTGTTGAATCACATTCAATATGTGGTTTACTGTAACACCCAGCTCTCTTTCTACAGTGCTCTTAGTTCTCAATTTTGTATTTGTGCATTTGGTTTTTTTCCTTGCCTCGGTGCAGTACTTGGTCCTTGTATTTATTGAGATTCACGTTATTGATTACAGACCACTTCTCCCATTTATCAGTCTTACCCATCGGTTCCCTTGCAGACTCTTTTCTTTTGCATCTTTTTGAGTGTGCTCTCCATTCCATCAACCAACTCATAAGTGAAAATGTTGCATTGTATCAGGTTTTGGCCAGAATTTGGCAGAATTCTATACTATCTATCCTTTTAGTTTGTAAATAAAATACAGATAAGCCTAGGAGTATTTTCTACAAGCTGTTGTACACCTACTGTGTAGCAAGTTAGCCCAGAATAAAATATTTCTGTACACTGTCTATGAGAATGTCATGTAAGATAGTGGCCAAAGATTCCCTGAAGTCAATACACATCACTTCTAGTGTCGATTTTTGCTACAGGTCAGTTAGTCTGTTAAAGAAAGAAAATACAGCAGTTAAACAAACTTTTGTTAGCAACAAATCTTTCCTGTCTGTTTCTTTTTCACTGACCCTCCAGGTGCTTTTAAAGTGGCAATTTAATTTATTAAAATATTGTTCTTGATATTAAATTTTATTGACTGCTGATTTGTCCATTCTTTCTGAAGATGATATTTTATTCTCCTCTATTCAGGCTACCTGTCATTCAAGAATTCTTGAAAACAGTGATGACAAAGTGGTGTTATAAATGTTTTAATTCTAGAACCACTCCACAGAAAATTTCTGACACAAATATTTAGATACCAAGTGAGGGTAAAAATTATGTCTCTGTGCTCAAAATTAGTATTCAAGGTATGGTTTAAGAAGAGTCAAATTGGTAAACACTTTTAAAGACAAAATTTGCAAGAGAGAAAATAATATAGTAAAATAACTTAACAGAAGGAAAATCGTATGACCAGTTGATTAGTATTCTTTGTAGCCTTAAAAGACTTTTCCTTCTAAATATTGCCAAGGGTTATTAGAAGAAGCTAACTAGAGACTTACTAATTTTCTCTATCAAAACTACATTATAATAAATTACTGGTTGCTAAATTGCTTCCTTGAAATAAGTCAGTAGAAAAAGGAGTTAAAGAGGTGAAAAAATCTTAGAATAGAGGCAGTGAGATACAGAAATACTGAAATACACAGTATTTACACACACACAGCCCTTTTTATCCCCTTACCCACTCTTATTCCTCCCCAAATCACCTAAACATCTCCTTTTTCCTGCCTTTGGTTCCTCCCCTAAACATAAGGTCGTAAATCCTGTGCAACCTGAAACTGCTTTTTTCCTGCATCAAATGATGTATCCCATCTCTGGGCAGCACCCCCGCTTGTTCTGAAAGAGGATCCGGGTTGCTGCTTGCTCGCAGCACCTTGTCATGATAGGTGGAACAGTCCAGGGAGTGGCCTGGATAAAATACTTGTTCCTTGGTGGTCCTTGGTTCAAGTTGTGCTGCGACCAGCAGGACCAGGGCAGTGATTATTCCCTTGTACTCAGCACTGGTGAGGCCACACCTCGAATCTTCTGTTCAGTTTTGGGCCCCTCACTACAAGAAAGGCACTGAGGTGCTGGAGCATGTCCTGAGAAGGTCAACAGAGCTGGTGAAGGGTCTGGAGCACAAGTCTTATAAGGAGTGGTAGAGGGAGCTGGGGGTGTTTAGCCTGTAGAAAAGGAGGCTCAGGGGTGATCTTATTGCTGTCTACAACTGCCTGAAAGGAGGGTGTACCCAGGTGGGGTTCAGCCTCTTTTCCTAGCTGAGAAGGAATAGGACATGAGAAAATGGCCTCATGTTGTGCCAGGGAAGGTTTAGGTTGGATATTAAGAAAAATTTCTTTGCTGAAAATGTTGCCAAGCCTTTAAACAATCTGCCCAAGGAAGTGGTTGAGTCACAATCCCCAGAGATATTTAAAAGATGTGTAGCTGTGGTGCTTAAGGACATGGTTTAGTGGTGGAGTTGGCAGTACTGGATTAATGGTTGTACTCAATGATTTTACAGGTCTTTTTCAGCCTAAATGATTCTTTGATTCTACGATTCCAGGTTCCTGCCTGCCACTCAGCATCCCTATGCTCCTCTGGGCTTGTGGAGATGGCTCTTTGGTGGGCTGGCAGGCTCTGTGATGGGCCTAAGGGTAGCTTGACAGGATATAATCTGGGTTGCTCCTCCTCCCACTGTACCTCTGGGTGTGCAGGTGACCTTTATCACACAACTGAGCATAGAATAGCTCTTCTGCTGCAGATGGCACTGCAGATAGTCAGGGAAAAAAAGAAAAAAGGACACCTCCCCCCCCTCCCCTCAAATAGTTTTAACCTTTCAAATGCAACTGATTTTTGTTAGTGAAATTTAAACCTCTCTGGAAGAAAGCACTCATTTGCTATTTGCCTTGTAAGTACAGGTATCTCCGTTTGATGTTATGTATTGGAGGAGTTCAATGATTACTGGAATCTGTTATTTCTTCTCTTTTAAGGAAACAATGTCAAAAAAACAGTGAAGAAAGTGTACCATTTTACATTTGTCATATTTTGCTTTAGCGATTTATTTTTTTATCTTGTTTTTGAGTTAAATTATGATGGAAATCTAAGAAGTCATTTCTTTTTTTTGTAAAGAGCTTCATGTAGATTGCCAAGACACCTCCAAAGTGTAAAAAGTCACATTCTAAATCATAACAAAAGTCTTCTCTTTTCATCAAGTTTTAGATGTTATGTGAAAGAAAAAAGGAAATTGCTTTTGGATACTCCTTGGAATTATGTGGTGCTCAAAGCTGCTATTGCTAAGAAATTGGAGAGTTCAAGCTTTTCTTCTTGGCAAAAGAATGCGGCCATGAACAGCTCTCCATCTGCCTTAGAAGAGCACCTTAATTTGTAGCTGTATGTTTAAATTTTTATTTTAGAGCACAGGCATAGTTACCTGGCATCAAAGGCAGCCTTTCTAGTCTGCAAATTTATTGTACTTTGCTCTCTCAGTAGCTGCATGGTGCAATAAGCAGCTCGCAGAAGTGGACAGAAGCAGTCTGACACCATGCAGCCCATTCACATTAGTCTTCAGATGAAGAACTACTGAACTACTGAAGAGTTTTAGTGTTAATGTCTCCTGTAACAGTGGATAACAACTCTGAACTGGCTAGATGCATCAATAGCCTTCTGCTACTCTCTAAGCTGAACAGGAAATCTAATTCATCTCATGTGGTTTCCTGCTGAAACACATATTTGCATTGACAAATGTATGAGCACTGCTAAATTCTGTTGCTAGATAATGAAAGATGTATTTTTTATTTATTTTTTTTAGTTCTACAATGAAACATTAAACTTACAAAAAAGAGACTAAACTCAACATAAAATATGGTATGTAAACTGTTTCTCTACCTACCTACCTAAAAAAATAGTAATTAAAATATAATTAAGAGAGAGGTAGGTAAGCTTTCTGGTTTGATGTGTATATTTTACATATTAAAAATGGAAGATATTCTCTGTGTAGTGACATCTGCCCTGAAGTTTCACAAAGGAACCTCACAGCTCTGGAGTATACACTGCTCTGGTGCTTAGCTGAGATGACTGAACTGAGTGCATGGAGAGCCAAACTGTTTGGGTACTATTAAGTTTCCCTCTATGGGAATGTATGCATTCAATCACTAGAGAGAGGTAGTGGCAGAAAACAGCTGGGCAGTGACTGCTGAAACTACACAGTGGTGCAGATGGAACATTTGACTCTGAGCAGCTAAACTATATTGTCAGTTTGACAACAAATTTTACTGTCCCTATCCTTATTCTGACACTACCTATTTTTCCTGGTTCAAACAGAGAGTGAGAAGGGGACTGACAGAAATTAGCAAAGCCAAACCTGATATCTTCTGTTTCAGATGATCAGCATATACTTTGTGCAAGGTTCCTGCAGAGTCTCTCTGTAAAGCTGAGATGGCCAGCTATGGGCACAGCAAAGCAGGAAGCATCTCTAGAAGCAGAAAACTGCCACACTGGAGCTTGTGCCAGTTTGATCCCTTCTGCTGTCCTGTATCAGAGGAGATATTGTGGATTCCTTATTTTCAACTCTTATTTAAAAATTATTCTTATTTTGCCTGAGTCTGTAATTTCCCATTGTTAGCAACAGAAAGACTTCAGAAACATTTAACATGCTTTCTCTCAGTTCCTGGCAATACTCCTCTCATAGTTAAAAAAGCCATGATCTTTCAAATCACAGAGGTCTGTGCTGATCTCATGGGTTACTGCAGCACCAGTCATTAGCAACCACAGTGCTGCACTCACTAATAAAGATCTTCTGGCTTTGGTTTTTAGTTTTACGTGCTGATTCACAGCCTGTGCTTACCTGTGCCAGGTTTGTATTCAGCTCTGTGGCTTCATAACTGTGTTTAGCCAGTTTGGGGAGGTGCTCTTCCAAAAAGAATGATTCTCCTTCTCACCGACTTGTGTGTCACCATTGACTCCCCTGTGGTTGTGCCAGCGCTTGTGAGGCCATGTAGTGACTCAAGAGAAACTCACTTAACCCAAATATTAAAAACAGTCACAAAAAAGGTGTTTTCTCAGCTAGGTCAGCAAGCTGTTTCAGCTTCCTGTGCTGACGAAGCAGCACAGCGCCAACACAAAGCGAAGGTGAGAAGTTGTGGCCGGGCAGAGACTAGAATTTCATCTTTCAGCAGCAGTGGAGATCAGCTGCAAGAGGTGTGACACCATTCCTTTGCCATGGGGTTAGCAGAATACCTCTGCACCAATTCTCCTTGCTATCATGAGGCCTTTTCTTCTCTACCTCCTTTATAATATTCTCAGCCATGCTGTGAGATTGTTTGTATCATAGCTGGAAAGGGATGAAAATAGCTGAAAATGTTGTGTTGGGACCCCTGGGCTGCCTTTACTTGGCAGCATAACCCACATGAGCACTTTATAGCTATTACTTCAGCTCAGGTTTCAAGCCCAGACTCCACTCTTATCCACACAGGTGTTCAACTTCAGCTTGTGTATAGGGACAAGTTGAATGATGTGCTAGGAGGGGAAACTTAAATAGGAAGTGCAAAGAGGAGAAAAGTCTGGCCTTAGGGCACATGAGGCAAAGTTAGCTTAAGTTATGCATAATGAACAAATAAGCTTAGGATGAGGAATGTGTCTCAAGGGCTCTGCGTGAAACATAATATACAAACAACATCAGGACATGTGGTGGCCTCAATAGGGATTTTAAAGCATATAATGGAAGTTTCATAGAATATGTGGATGAGCCTAAAAATAAGCAATAATGATGAAACACCACTCACAAAACATTTTTAAAAGTTGATCCTCTGTCTACCATTCGTCTGCTGATGCAGATATTAAAAAAGAGAGGCTTCTGCTGCTTTAACTGGTACAACACAGTAACACTCCCTCGAGAGCTACTATGGAATGTGAGAATAGCTGGTCTAGTGTCCTCTTTGGCCCTGCTCCTAGCCATTTCTCTTACGCCAAAAGCTGAACTGAGAGATCAAGCCCTACCATTTCAGTGGTTTTACAATTTTATAATTTGGAAAAGCTTCTTGGCTGGATATTTCATATTGTATAAGAATTTCAGGTCTAAACCTTGTTGTTGTTGTTGTTGTTGTTGTTTGGGGAGGCTGTTGCATCTACGACAACGAATGTGAAACCATCCACCTTTTAGGGATGGTTGCACTCCAGAAAAGTACCACTGAAAGTATCTCTTTAATATGAACAAACCTGTCCTACCTACACAATTTTTTTAGCTCATATTTACTCTTAGTGAAGGAACACAATAGAGTCAGCAGTGAATGCAAGTTATATCACTGGCCAAGAAAGCCTTACTCCTCATGTCGTTGTTCCTTCTTTTCCTTATCCACGTGTTCCTGTCTCCTCCAGCACCCATCCTTCCTTGTTCCAATTATAACAGGCTTTACTGTAGGTTGATGTGACCCACTACTGACTAAAAGTGGCTCCCAGAAAGACCTCATTAGCTCTGGAGCTGACATGGTGCGTCGGAGTGCGTGGTTAGTGCTGGGGCAGAAAGGAAAGGCAGGGAGCAGCATGTTTATCAGCTGTGGTGGAGTGTTAATTCAGCTGCCTGGAGCTGTGAAACCATCCTTCAAAGCTCAACAGTCTGTCTTACAAACAAAGGCAGTGAAAATACTAATCAGTAAGGTTCTATAAACTGTGGTTAACACTGTTGCTGCAATTACTAATGTAGGCAAAAACTGGAAGGTAATGTTATTCAAGTCTTTCTTCGCTGCAGATATACCACTGATAATAGAGTAATATGCAGTTTAAACATAATTAGAACACTAAGGAAAGCTTGAGCTATTTATAGTATTTAATAATTTAATAGTACAAAGTGCACTGATTGTAGTAGTATTCATTTTTCTATGTAATTTAATTATTACTTCTCTTTCTTAATTAATAATGCAAGAGTGTGATTTTGTATAGCAGTTTTTCCCCCTAATTCTCATTTTCACCAGAATTTAATCAAGATCTTCTTGTTGTTCATAAAAAATACATACATACCTGCATACAACATTCTGAAAAATTGCTTGAGATTCTACACATTGTAATCTATACGATCCCTGTGAGACTCATAAAGGGGACCTTATCACTAAATGTTTATTCTAGGATGTGTAAGAACCCTCTAATTTTTTGCACTGTTATTTTTACAACACTCCAGTAAAACATGAAGTTTTATTTCTCTGACTACAGCTGGGATATCAAAGCACAGAGATGTTAAAGTCTTTATTCAAAAAACATATTTAAGAGCATGGATCCCACTAGCTGAACTTGCCTAGAGTGCTAAGAAAAGCCCTTGTGGAACAAGCACTGAACTTACATCTGCAAATCCAAGAGGATCTTCCTTACTATTGGACTTTGTTGTCTCATTAAGACTGCAATAAATACTTCTTTCATAGCTAGGTTTAGAGTACTTTGTTGGGTGTAAGGAAAGATTTTCATGTAAGGGGAATTTTGAATGTAGGTCACAGGAGGGCAGAAAGAATACTAAATAGCTGCTGATGCACGTGGTAGCTTTTATGGCTGAGGAAAATAAAAGCTATAATGTTTTGGAAAAAAAATATTATCCTTGAAATAAAAAATAAATTTGAATTAAGTCAGGTGAGAATAGGCATTCCTCTGAAAAGATAAAGTAGGTACTCCATGGATTAGTTTATCATTGCTCTAGAACAAGTTGTTGCTGTTACTTAGAAAGCCATTATGGTGCCAGTCTGTGCACCTATTTGAAATGTATAATATGGACAAAAAAATCCATTTTAAGGTTAAGTATGAAATGTAGATGATCTATGAGTCTAATAATGACTCTAAGTTTTGTAGCTCTATGTTATATGAAATCAGTTTGGTGGAGATATTTAGAAGGGAACTGCATGCCTTTTTTGTGGCTAAGAAAGCAACATTTAAAAGGAAGTATGTAAAGTGAGGAACAAATATTTTCCAAAGAAATTTGCTCTAACATGAAAGAAATTCTTGGTGACACCTCTAATGTCCTATGCTTGCTGTAGGAGACCAGCCTAAGGGGAAAAAAAGGTGAATTCCTAATAGCGGACATAGACAGAATATGCTTTGTTCAGATATGCCTTGTTCTGGGAGTTTTAAGTATCATTGGTACTCAAGACTTTAGATCTCTGCATGATCTTCCCCAGGCCTATATGTGGTGTGCAGAAACACAAATGGAGAAACATAAATGAAGGCATTGCTTTTTGAGAGGGGTCTGAAGGTTGACTTCAGAGTCCCCTCTCAGGATGCTCAGAAATGCTGTCCATTGGTAGCCCACAGAAGTCATCAGAATTACAGAATCACAGAATATGCTGAGTTGGAAGGGACTCGCAAGGATCATTGAGTCCAGCCCTTAGCCCTGCACAAGACCATCCCCAAGATTCACAGCATGTGCCTGAGAGTATCATCCAGACACTTCTTGAACTCTGTCAGGCTTGGTGATATAACTTCTCTGGGGAGCCTGTTCCAGTGCCCAAACACCCTCTGGGGGAAGAACCTTTTTCTAATATCCAACCTAAACCTCCCCTGACACAACTTCAGGCCATTCCCTCAGATCTTGTCACTGGTCACCACAGAGAAGAGACCAGGGTCTGCCCCTCCTCTTCCCCTCACAAGGAAGTTGTAACTGCAGTGAAGTCTCCCCTCAGTCTCCTCTTCTTTAGGCTGAACAGACCAAGTGAACTCAGTCGCTCTTCATACAGCTTCCCCTCAAGGCCCTTCACCATCTTCATTTCTCTCCTTTGGATTCTCTCTAATAGCTTAATATCTTTCTTTTATTGTGAAGCCCAAAACTGCACACAATATCCAAGGTGAGGCCACCCCAGTACAGAGCAGAGCTTCACCTGCCAAGTCGGTTTAGTGAAAAAGGAAAGGTTTTTTTTTTTGCTAGGTCAATTAGAGAGAGGACGCATAGAAAGGGAGCTCCCAGGGGGACTGTAGCCTGGGTGGCTCCCAACAGAATGCTGACCATGATTAAACAATCATGTAGGCCTTGTTTTGATATGATATTTAATACTGTTCTAAACCAATAAGAAGTTTCAGAAATTCTTTAATCAGCTTTATCTTGAAATTATTTATCTGGAGATACTCTAATAAAGACTTATTACAGCAAGCGATGTCCTTTTTTCTCTCTTTTTTTTTTTTTTTTTTTTTTTTTTTTTTTTTTTTTTTTTTTTTTTTTTTTTTTAATTTTTTTGGTGGTTTTGTTTGTTTGTAGTTTTTGATTTTGTTTGGTTTTGGTCAATTGGTTTGGGGGTTTGTTTGTTTTTTTTAATGAAGGTCTCTTGCATTTCCTAACAGAGGTGATTTTTAGCTCTCTGAGATTCTTTCAATGCACCTGCCAATAGCATCATCTCTTCACAGCAGCCTAAAAGGTTTTTGAGGGTTAAGCAAGTCATCTCCCAGCAGTCTCACTACCTACTGAGACACAGTAAGCACCTACTAGGCTATATATCTAATCCCTGGACAATACTGAGCCAATTACATACCTGGTGTTCAAAGCAACTATGAAATTGAAACAGAAAGAAAGAAGAGCTGTTTTTCAGTGTCTCTAGCTTCTATTTCACATAAAACATGGATTGTTTCTTCCACCAAGTGTGCTAGAAACTGCAGTTCTTTTATCTGCTCCCAAACTAGACTCTCATCAATGCTCAGGACGAAGACCTGTGTAACTGCAGGCAGAAATAATGGTCAGGTATACATCAGTGAAAACATGAAAGCAAGCTAAGCAGAGCCAAAGAGTTACTTTGTTCAGACTGGAAAAGAGAAGGTTTTGGGGTGACCTAATTGCAGTCTTCCAGTATCTGAAGGGAGTTCTACAAGAGAGATGGAGAGAAACAAGAGCATGTAATGACAACACAAGAGAGAATGGATTCAACGGAAAGAGACTAGGTTTAGATTAGATACTGGAAAAAAATTATTTACTGTGAGGGTGGTGAGGCTCTGGAACAGCTTGCCCAGAGAAATTGTGGAGGCTGCATCTCTGGAAGAGTTTAAGGCTTGATTGGATGGAACTCTGAGCAACCTGGTCTAGAGAAAGGTGTCCTGGCCCATGGAAGGAGGCTGGAACTAGATGATCTTTAAGATCTCTTCCAACATAAACTATTCTATTCTATTCTATTCTATTCTATTCTATTCTATTCTATTCTATTCTATTCTATTCTATTCTATTCTAGGAAGAATGGTTTTTCTATTCTATGGTTTTCTAGGATCATTGTAGGTCCTTTATAATGGAAGTAGAAACAAAGCAACAGTTTAGAGCAGCTGATCATCTGAGTCTTCTCTGCCTGTCCGGGCTCTTGCACAATGGGCTGTGTAAAGGGGACCTTCTCTGGTCAGCTCTTCAGCCCCTGCCAACTGCACAGAAGGCACAAGAAGGGTCTAGGTTTATAAATAGACACCTCTTTTAGATCAAAAAGGATTAATTTCACATTGATGAAACACTGTTGAAAAATTAGCAATTTTCTCTTTTAAAGGAAAGTAACAAGTAACAGTTATTTAAAAGGATATTAAAGCCAGCAAGAAGTGCATGTTTCAAGAGACTGTAAGCACTGTCACTTGCAGCTGTCAAACACCCTTAATATGTGCGATGCTTGAACTGGAAGAATGACAAGTGTGGTTTTTAAATTAAAAAAGTCAGTGGCTTTTCTTTTCAGGACTGAAAAGATAGGATCCAGTACTTTGGCACTGAACAAGAGTTATTTTTCTGTGTGCCTGGTTGAAAGAAAGAGTGAATGAAGAGAGAATGACAAGCTCAAATCCCAGATCCTTCTGTTAGCTTACTGAGGTGGAAAAAAGAAGAACAGTTATTATGAAGAAGAGATAAGTTACAAGCATATCAGATTGCAAACAACACAAAAGATTATTTTCTAATGACAGATAGTGAAGTCAACTTACCAGTGTTTTCTGGAAACATTGTGTTTTCATTTTATGAGGCAGATGCTTCCAGAGAATACCAAATCCCCTTTCAGCTACTTCTTCAGTGGCTATATAAAACCAACATCTAATCATAGACAGATTGAGCTAAACACGTTAAAGAAACCCAAGCCTAGCTCCTTGAGCTGTGTTTAGTCTCAGGTTGTGCTATTTACATAAGGCAAATGTGAAGACTTTTTAGTTAATTTAAAGTAATTCTTAATGTTATGCTTTTTTAAGTGCTTCTCTGCTTTACTCGAGCTAGGACATACTCTCCAAAGTACCCCAGGCTTAGACTAGTCTCAAGTTCTCATCACGGCCCAGATATTGGGATAGGCTCTGGTTTGCTGCATAAGTAACAATTTATTCAGAGTCACTAGACATGTACAGCTGTCTTGTAGCCTGTATATAACAGTCAAGTCAAATATAAAGCAGGAACAACAGTCATAGTCACTTGTAATTGTAGTTTTGAGTAGGAAGATGGAGGTGGCAGAAGTGGAAGGAAGTGGTCAGCAGACAACGAGGCATAGACAGGCTGTGGTGACATGGCCCTGCAAAACTCCCACTGATGCAAATGCACCACAGGACTCTTAGTAATTGTGGTCTGCCCTTGGGCTCTTCAGCTTTCACCCAACAAGGTGATCTATCCAGCCTCTTCTTGGCCACAGCTCTGTATTTGTTATCACTGTAAGGACATCAGTGTGCCCTTGTGGCCAAGAGGTCCAATGGTATCCTGGGATGCATTAGGAAGAACACTGCCAGCATGTCAAGGGAGGTAATCTTGCCCCTCTATAGAGCCCTAGTGAGGCTGCATCTGTAGTACTGTGTCCAGTTCTGGGCTCCGCAGTACAAGAGAGACATGGGGCTCCTGGAGCAGATCCAGGGAAGGGCAACAAAGATGATTAAGGGACTGGACCATCTTCCTTACAAGGCAAGACTGAGGGAGCTGGGCCTGTTCAGCCTCAAGAAGAGAACTGAGAGGGGATCTCATCAATGTCTATGAGATTCTGAAGGGCAGGTGCCAAGAGGATGGAGCCACACTCTTTTTGGTGCCAAGCAATAGGACAGGAAGCAACAGGTAGAAACTGAAGCACAGGAATTTCCACCAGAATACGAGAAAGAACTCCTTTACTGTGCAGGTGACCACATTCTGGAAAAGGTTGCCCTGAGAGGTTGTGGAGTCTCCCTCACTGGAAACATTCAGAGGCAACACGCGGCCACAGATGAAAACAGATCCTTCCAAACCAAGTTTTGCAACAGCATCATCTTAGTTGAAAAAAGAGCTAATAAGCTGATGGCAAAACATAAAGCATTTGGTTTATATAAATGTATAATTTTAGCATGGGTGCAATCTGGAAAAATATATGTCATAAGCAGATGATGTATAGATGAAAGATGATGGATAAATATTTGTTTCCTCTGCAGAAGCCATCTTGTAATTTTCTGTATTTTACACATGTTAGCAGCATAAATATGGCAAGAATTTTATTCTAATATTAATAGAATTATTTTTAAGTGCCTGAGTTTGCATGCTGTCTTATGCTTGACAACCTTCTGCAGACACCCTTACATAAATTTCACTAGGTTTTATCTCAATTTTTACCCCCCCTGAGTTTTCAGAAATTTCCTGTGAATTTTCTGTTTATTCAGGTAAGAGAAAGAATGCTTTTTCTTTTTAAGAGTTGAACAGTTGCCATCACTGTTTTCATGCAAGTAGAGAAAACTTTGCTAAAAGTAATGTAAAGATAATATTTTTATCAACCTTGGGTCTACCTTTGTATAGCACAACTGCATAAAAAGCTAGGAAGTTTAGATATTTGGACGCTTTTTTTCCCTCTAGTATTTACTATGTGATAAATATTTGGTAAATAATTTGATAAAATATTTGATAAATTCCTGACTAGCATGTGAAAAAAATAGATGCACCAGGATGTTAATCATATAGCTGTGATTGATTGGTTTAACTTACACAAGTTACTCAAATACACTTTAAAAAACTTTAGTAGCAATGGGGTTAATTTCTATAGAAATTTTGTAAGAAAATGGAAGATTATTTGTCTTACAATTGCTGCATAAATGTTATCTGTTATTTACGTCAAATCTCTGAGATACTTTATAAATTTCTAATGTTTTCTTCAAAGAGTTGCTATCTTCTAGCAGCCTAGATCAAAGAGTCTACATTTGACTGTAAAACTGGGAAAGACAGTCATCAAAACTCGCAAGTGCATCCTTTCCTTTGCTGAAAAATAATCTACTCAATGTGCTATTTTTTGGTGGCAAACAGAATCCCATTTGGGAGATAATTTACTTCAAAATAGAAACATTGATCCATTACCTAAAATGGAGCACATATTTAGATCCAGTCCTCCTCCCCATTCTAATTTTAGTGTTTATTATTGGTTCTAGTTGTTTCACGTAGGTTGGTTTTGTGACAGAACCCCCCCACACGTGACTTCTGGAGAAAATAGCTCCTGGAAAAAAAATTGCAAAAATAGAGACCAGCCAAAATTAGAGTGAAAATATCTTCTGTGTACAGACACTAAGTGAGGAAAGTGAGTCAGTCTGGAGAGGAAAATTCAGGGAGAAAGGAAGACAGTTCTTCAAAAAAGATGATATCGTAGTGTCTAGAAATCCTTTTCTAGCACATCTGCAGCACTGACTTGGTAGAAGGGAATGAACAGTAAACATAATTTATGGCTTCTGGATTTATTTCCTAGCCTTGGCTCTAAATATAGATTGTACTTGCTCTAACATATACCCACCAGCAGACATCCCACCTACTAAGATAGTCACAGCAGACCACCATTCCAGCACATATAGTGGAAGGATATGTCTTACCCCCCATGGAAAAAATTACTCAATTTTCTGCTAAAAACATTTACATTCATTCCCTCTGTGGTTCTCCATCTTTGAATTACTATTCTAGCTTGGGAGCTACAAGTATGTGCAGTTATTATGTTGGATCTGTGGTGAGGACGTGAATTCTTTTTAATCATTTATCTTCTCAAATTATGGTGATTGGCCTTTTCAGACCCTGTATTATGTAAACTAATGAATTAGTCAGAATTAGCACAGTGAGATCATGAAGCAGTTCAACTGTACACGAAGAAGGACTGATAATAGTGGAATATTAGGACAAGGATATTGAATTAAGTGTTCCAGATTGTAGGAAGCAAATAAAAACAATTACTTTCTTCACTGATTCCCAAACTACTTCCTTCTTCTGTAACCTATCAGTCATTATCAAGCTCTAAAAGCAAATGAATGAGCCTGCTTCCTTCAGGCTCTAGCAGGAGAGACTGACAGCTCTTTCCAACAACTGTCCCTCATAGACTTAGAGGTCACGTTACTGATTAACAGCCCATATGCATTAGCTTCAGTTTAGTCATCTGAATTCATCTGGGTGTTTAGCCTGCATTTTAGACTTTAACTTTACTCTGATTGCTTAATTTGTTATTAAAGTTTTTACTTCCAATACTGATGTAAATATCTTCATCTTGCTGAAAAATAATCCCCTGATGTCAAGGTGACCTATGAACCTCTGACTGTGTAGGGCAGAAGAAAAGAGGTGGGAGAATGAATTAAGGCTGGGAAAACTAGAAAGGTTTGCAAAGATGAAGATGACATGAAAAGGATATGATGAAAATCTGGTTGTGGTTGTTTGGGTTTTTTTTTCCCCAGAAAATTCACAGGGTGGGTGGGAAACAGGACCAGGATAGTGGTAGACTCCTTTTAGCAAAAGAGACCACTGTGGGCTTTTTGGGCTTTTTGCTTGCTTGTTTGTTTCTTTAGAAGTTACTTTTTAAAGGTAATTTAGAGATTTTAATTATAAATTTATGGGATTAAATTATATGGGATCTAATCTAAATTATATGGGATCTTAAATTATATGGGATCTGATCCAAAACCCAGCCAGATAACAGACTTTATAGTGAAATACAGTGTTTTGTGTTTTTTCCCCTTCAAATCTTGCCCTAGCACGGTGAGAAGCACCACCAGTTACCATTAAATCCAATACAACTACAGTGGCAGCTGAGATCACTCAGATGAGAATTGTCCCTCTTAAAGTAGATGAACAGTAAATTGAAACATAATGTCCATATAATCTGTAGTACTTAGAGAAACTGCAAATATGCCCTTTTGAAATAATGTCTTCTTTCCTAAAATGGTTGTAGTCCTGGTGGCACTAATTGACAACATAGTAGTAAAAAGTCTTATTAATATGCCTGTAAAAGAAAGGTATACAGAAAGAGTTTTAATGCACTTTGCCATAGGAAAATTTACTGGCTGCATACCTTCATGAGTTACATACGTTGAATATAGTATTTACAATGAGGATAGGAACTGAGATATATTAATAAGTAAATGAAAATTACTTATGCTGTCTTTTTGCAATTAATCTCTGTCATAAATCTGGAATGAGATCCATAGAAATTTCAACATGAAAACCCGAAATATTAAATTAGTAACCTGAAATTGTGTACTGCTGTTGAATTGTAAGCAGAAATTTTGTTATCTTTAAATGCAATTAACTTAATTCAAATTCTGCATACATAAATGATGAATGTGCCACAGGACAGTATTAAGAAAAAATAAATGCATAAACACACGCTGCAGTTCTAGGCACACAGTATTAGTTTTGCTGTAAAAACTTCAAATATAGGGGGATTCTAATTCAGGGATAAAGCTTAGGTTTCCTTTAAAAAGAAATAATCACAAAATATTTTTAATTAATTTTAAAAATATTTTAAAAAAATTAAATAAAGTTAAATGCTTCAATAGCAGAAATAAAGTAAAATATAATAACAATTATTATTAAAATAAGATTAAAAAAAAGGCAAAAAAACAGAGACAGAAGTAAAACTGAAGGAAGACAAGTGATGCACAATATGATTTCTCACCACTTTGCTGACCAATGCCCAGCCCTAAATACTGATCAGGACCTCCAGCCCAATTCCCCCCAGTTTATAAAATGGGCATGGTGTGGAATATCCTTTTGGCCATTCTGGGCCAACTGTCCTGGCTATGCTGCCTCCCAGCTTCTTGTGCACCTCCTCACTGGCAGAGCATGGGAAACTGAGAAGTCCTTGACTTAGCATAAGCACAGCTGAGAAAGAGCTAAACATCAGTATGTTATCAACATTATTGTCCTACTAAATCCAAAACACAGCACTGTACCAGCTACTAGAAAGAAAATTAACTTTATCCCATCTGAACATGTCATAGACTTTAATAATATTTAGGAACCAAGAAAAAAATTTCACAGATTCATTCTGATTTTTGAAGGGCTTAGTCCTGTGATTTTATTAGGGTTAAAATAACAGAACAAATCGTGGCTATAAATAAATAAATACCTATACTGACAACAAATGTCTATACTGAGTTCAATGCATTGTTGTATTGAGTTGTACAGTTATTTTTACCCCTACAAGTCAGCACCAAATCTTGTGCAGCCTTTAATATGTAATTATATTTGTTCTCTGGGGCAGTTGACTCAAAAAGAATGTTTTTTGGGTTAAGTCTATATAACATAAAAGGTTATGCCGTCACTTGTTCAGAAGGATGTATGACAATATGCACCTAAGTAAAGATGAGTCAACATTTGGAAAAGGAAACATTATTCATTAATATACATAATAAATTAAGTGTCTATAGGAGGGAAAAAGTGTAATTCTTTGTGCTCTCTCTTCTGTGTAGATTGCCTTTACAAGGGAAAAAATGATATCTGTGCCTTCTCTTTGAACTCAGTGAATGCCCTGTGGGTCAGTTGTCAAAGGGGAAGGGGACTTCTGTACAGTTGTCTTACCAAAGGAATTACAGACCTCTTCGAGGAGATGACATGCTTTTGGGCACCGTAACGCCCACATCAATAATATTAAATAGCATTTGCTATTAAAGGGAATCCTGTTACAAATGAATCTCTGGTCTAAAACTCAGATTCCATCTAATCTTTTAGTTGGTTTCATTCCTTTGAGACAGTCTTGAATAGAAGCATTAGGTTCACTCAAGCTGAATAGCATTTCTTTAATGCCAGCAACCACAAAGAGGTTTTTGCTCAAGATCTTAGAAAACGATCTGGAATTTCAGATATTAATTTGGAACCCTTCCAAATCTGTTGTTTTCTAGTACTCTGAAGTGTTCTCTTTTTTCTCTACAAAAATAAAAAATCTTTTCTGCAGCTGTCCCTAGAGTCGCATTTTACACCTACGCTTTGAAATCACTAATAACCGGTAACTAAATGCCTGTCCCTCATTGACAAGGAAGTTTTATTCATGAATGTGTGCACTCTCACAGAGAGAGAATCACTGAGAAGGAATGCTGGAACTGATGTAAAGTGATCATCTGGTCCGTCCTTCACCCACATGGTTATTGATATGTATAATAGGTGTGTTTTGATGAGCACTGTATTGATGTATGTTATCCATGTGCAAGAATAAGTAGTCAGCCATTTGACATCTAATTAGTAAAGTGGTTATATTCTGCTTTGAGTTCTTTTTCTTTAGGAATCTTACCTGATGGAATATAAATTGTCTGACAGATAAGGAATGGTGTGGGTTTGTTTGCTGATTAAGTATTAAAAGGAATCCCATTGTGCATTCTTGGCTCTGCTTAGTTTATTCCTGTAAGTCATTAAATAGCAGGAGGCATGTCAGTTCTACCAGCTGATAATCACAATGAAACTGTGAGATAAAAAGTGATCTGAATTATAATTTTCAATTTAAAACTGAATACACTTTTCCAAACGTATGCTAACATACATACACTCACTAACCTAATTTTAGGACTTGATCCAGTCATTCCAATACTGAGATTTTTACCAGGAAAATTGCTTGTGGGAAGAAACCCCAAAATCAGAGTAGAATCTAGAGTTCATCTTCAGAGACAATTATATTCACTGCTACTTAAAAGTTTTCACCCTGTGATTTACAGAGTGTTTCAAACAATCCTCAGAGATTGTTATACTCCAGTGTAGCTGCTAGGTAAAATCTCATCGTCCCTTCTGTAAAACTCTGCCCATGTGTGCAGTTGCTATTGTTACCACAAGAAGGTTATGTTACTGTGACCAAGGGATGTAAGCAATGCCAGCAAAGGTAAATGACAGATAAAGCGTCTCTATGCAGTTCTCAGTGGGAGGAAGGGAAGACTCAGAGACTTTTCTATGCTATCAAAAGATTTAAAAGTCCTATTTCAGGACACCACTTGGGGAAAAAAAAAAAGTACTGTCTATCAAAATTTCATTAAACAAACTATTTTTCTCATTGCAGGCAAGGAATAGCAGGCAGGAAGTGTGGAATTTATAGAGAACAAAGAAAACATGCCCTGAGGGAAATTTCTCACATAAATCACCAGCACACATATCCGCCTTGTCTCCTGCTTGACAGAATGGGTAGCTATACCCATACACATTTTTTTCTGCTCTGAAAATGCGTCTTTTCTTGAAATCTGTCTCACCGAGAGCTGGGAGCAGCGGGCGGCCTCGCGGAGCAGGGAAGGCACTCTCCAGGGTCCTGGACAGAAGGTACGTGCCGCGCTGCTGGCCGGACCAGGACGGTGTCACAAGATCATTCCCTGACTTCTAAATAAACCAGAAAGTAAGAGACTTTCTCCCTAAGTGTTCTCAACACGGTTTCTGCTCTTCTCATGAGTAAGAAGAATTAGTAATTTAGGGGAACATATGGCTAATTTCAAATCAGTTGAACATTAGCACTTGTAATCAGGTTTTCTCCCCACAAAAAATGCTTTATGAGATACGAATTGTGCAGAACGAAAAACTAGACTGTAAGAAAAGAGAATAGACAAAGCAGTGGACCTGCTCTGCAAATACATAAAATGGGAGTTCAAACTACAATTGGACAACTTTGCAAGTAAAACAAAGTCACCCTCTCTGATTGAGAAAGTGAGCAGAGATTTGGGCAGTAAGGTACTAATGTTCTCCCCTGCCCACTGTATGGGAGACTGTCACTGCATTTCTTCTTTATTCAACAAAATAATATGACTAGAAGAACCAATACTTCGCATATCTCAAGGCAGATGAGCTCTTTCTCATGTGACTGGTGACTGTGCATGTAAAATTAAGTTTTGGAGAAATAATTGACTGCTTCTCTGAAAATTAGCTGAAATTTAAAAAAAAAAAAAAATAGGAACCAGTTAGTAAAATAGCTACCAAAATCACACCAAGAAAGAAAATGAGAGGATGAAATACTCTCCTTCTTATGCAATTTCATTGTGTGCAATGTTAGTTCTCAAAAAGGAGTCTCTTTTTTTCATTTTCAGAATAAAAATTCTGTGTCTATTATACTGTGTTCCATCTCCGCTTCTACTGATCTCTCCTGCCATCAACTTTGCTTAAGTTGACCTTTTGTTTTCATGGTAAGGAAAATGTAAAAATTATGAATGTAATAGATTTGTGATGGAAGATAAAATGTGAGACTGAGTTTTGGGGTGAATATTTATATATATAATTCTGAAATGACGTTACTACCTTTTTTGACTATACAAGGTGAGTTCTACAGCTTCTTCTAGTCTAGTGTTTGTAAGAACAATGGTAGAAAGACAAAACTAAACACCTGAAAGCCCTTTCTAGTTTTGGACATACAAAAAAATGCTATTCCGAGGAAATTCAAACTTGACATCCAGTTTTCCTGAAGACATTATCCTCTATTCTCTCCCCACAGCGGTCCATTGAGGAATATAAGGTCCCAGGTGTGCCCATGTGGGCAAGAAGGTCAGTGGCATCCTGTATCAGCAATAATGCGGCCAGCAGGAGCAGGAAAGTGATTGTCCTGTACTTGTCACATTCAGGGTTGTACCTGGAATCCTGTGTTCAGTTTTGGGCCCTTGACTAATAAGAAAGATGTTTATGGCAAGAGAGTTGGTGAAGGGTCTGGAGCACAAGTCTTATAAGGTAGCTGGGAGTGTTCAACCTGGAGAAAAGGAGGCTCAAGGGAGACCTTATCACTCCCTACAACTACCTGAAAGGAGGTTGTAGCCAGGTGGGGATCAGCCTCTTCTGTCAAGTAAAAAGAGACAGGATGAGAGGAGTTGCACTGGAGGAGGTTTAGACTGGATATTAGGAACAACTTCTTGACTGAAAGGGCTGTCAGGCACTGGCACAGGCTGCCCAGGGAAGTGGTGGAGTCACCATCCCTGAAGGTATTAAAAAATGTGTGGATGTGGTGATTAGAGGCATAATTTAGTGGTAGATTTGGCAGTTAAGGGGGTTAACAGCTGGACTTGATGATCTTAAACGTTTTTTCCTAATGAGTCTATGATTCTGTGATTTCCTTCTCAGCATTTGTGTAAGACTTGGAGATGGAAGTTGAGAAAATAGAGTATGAACTAACTCTCTGTTTGCATGTCAGTTGGTGTAGTCCCCATCATTTTTCACTGGTTATCCGACATCACTTGCTTGAGCCCAATGACTGACAGTCTCTTCAGTACATGTAATTCTGAGAGTCCCAAATTTCCCAAGAATTGCATCACGGTCACTAAACTGATGATTAAGATGCCTATTTTTAAGCATTATAAAAGAGTCATTTACAGTTTCTGTCTATGTGAAGTGTTTTGTAACTAGAGGAAAATGTGAGGCAATATTTTTAAAACCTAAACTGTCACAAATTATAAATGTTGACATATCCTGTGTTGTGTAAAGTGGTTTTTTGGTGTTTATTTAGTGTCATCAGTTGCCCAGGAAATAAAAATCAAGCAATTAGTACCTCTAAAAAGAATATATACATATAAAAGTAAGACTTGCCAAGACAGCTGGAAAACTGGAAAGGAAAGTATGAAATAACTTTGCTCTGTGCCATCTTTGTCTAGCACATATTGTGCCACTGGCCAATCATAGTACACCACAACACAAGTAGTGGATCACTTCTACCGTAGTGTGTCACACATAAGAGATCAAAGAGAGGAAGTCTTGTTTTCATTCCAATTGCACTTTAAAATCATCATTAACAGCTACAATCCATTACTGGGAAACTATTGTCAAAAGGTGTAATAAATCAATGTGTTAGAAGCACTCAGTACTCTGCACGCACATCACAGTTTTTATTAGTGTTTTTTGTACACTGTAGCATTTGTAGATAAATACAGATGTACCTCTTTATGCAGTTCATTTTCTAGTAGCTCCTTTGATCCTAGTCTTTTAAAATCTTTCAGCTTTTTGCCCTTGTTCTTAGGATCTCCTTTCAGTGTAATATGCAAGTTGCCTAACACAAATTTTATTCCGTGCCCTGCATTAGGAAGTTTGGACTGAATTCCTTTCTGGCGATACAGTGCCAGGCAGTGGGACTGCAGAGCATTGGCCATAGACATGGGGTAATCCAGAATGCTTTCCAAATGCACAGCTGAGCAGGACCACTCCACACACTAAAGCAAGGAAAACCTGAATGAAAGAGAGTCTTGATCAGGCAATACTGACTCTGCAGTTTTGCACTGTGAGGCAAAATCCACATAACTAATTGTTCTTTCTGCATATAAAATGCTGATTATTCTCTACACAAAGCATACCCTTAAACCAGACAGTTGACTTAGGTTTTGTATGAATGTATGTCAGATAGGGAAAAAGTGGGATCAAGCAAGTACTGTGACATGCAAGCACTTGCTCCAAGCAAGAGTAAGGATGTCACTTGCCTGGTTATGAGTGCTGCACAGTTTTAGTTCAGCTCTATTGCACTTGACTGAGAAGGCAAATATGGACTAAATATGTACTACCTATGCTTTTAAGTATAACCATATATTGAATTCCTCTGGTGTCCCAAGACTTCTTGACCATGAACAAAGGGAGGTTCTAGTTGGAGGCTGGGAATACCTTTTCAGTTCACAAAAGATTCCATTATCTTTTTTTTATTATTATAATATTTTATTTTGGGAGCCATTATACATAAAAATCTGATGGTTTCTTATTTCATCCTTTCTAGTATGTTAGGCAAGGATTCCATACCATCTGATGAAAGATTCTGTAGAAGACTTATTTTCAAAAGGATTCTTCTCTTCAATCCTAAGAACATAATAAAGTTGACATTCAGAAAATTTTAGAAATAAAAATGAGGACTGTGGCTGCAGCTCAGGCTGGGACCCTGTATTTTCACTATTCTGGGGAACTTACTTTTAACCTTACAGACTGCAGAATGGAAACACTGGGAAGTACCTACACTGGGTCATTTTCATAACATTGTACACTCTGTCATGATCACACTGGTGGGAGAAAAAATATGAAAAAGCAAACCTTACACTGCTTTTTTTTTTCCTTATTCTTTAGGACATTTGCTTAAATAGTACTTCCTATGAAATGTGAGGTAAGCATAACTTGTGATGATACACTCTCTATGATTAAGAACTACTTTGTTCTAGATTTTGTTGATCTGGAACTCATTTTTGACTTTAGTTCTAATGAATTTCAGCTATTTGTGTGTGTGTCTATACACAAGTAAAATTTCCCTTACAGTAAAATAAACATATCTTTTACCAAAATAAACATACCCTTCAGTGCAAAGGTGTGACAGTTGTGACCCTACAGGTCAGAGTATGTAAAGTAGTGCTCATTATTCTGAAATTTTTCCCCTAAGACTATGACCTTGAGTGAAAATAAACAACATTTTGAAAGCAAAGGTAATGCAATTATTCATAGACTGTTTTGGATTAGTTCACGGAAAAGCAAATATTTCAGTTTCAGCTTGAAAATAAAGCCATTATTTAAATTTCAATGTGCAGTTCCCATAGTAAATTCATTTTTAATGGGATGGTGTACCTGGTTTGTACTTGGTAATGCAGCTATAAGAAGTCTGAGCTGTGCTCCATAAATCAATCTGAATGGTACGCCATAAGACTGCAATAAATTTATGAGCTGCTGTAAAAAAAAAAAAAAAGAAAAAAAAGAACAGAGCATGTATTAAATATTTTAGGTCTTGTATAGATCACAAGTCAAATATTTGACTCTAGAACTACAGGTATGGGAGATTTTAAAATCATAAAATCTCATTTGGGTCCCCTAGAATCCTTTGCGCTTAGTCTATTCCCAGTCTGAAAAAGATCTTTGGGATCCTTTTTAGATTTACTGGGATATCTGGCTGTGAGTCACTTCCAGGGAGTATTGCAGAAATAGCTTAAAGATAATGTACATTTGCGCTCCTGGAAAATATTTCCTAATGGGAATGTGTAGGTATGTGATGACTCCCTCTGTCTCTCAGGTCATTCATTTCACGGCTGACAGTAGAAGTCCAGAGTTACGTGACAAGAGCTTCTCACAGAGGCTTTTTCTTCTGTATCTTAATGATGCATGCAGTAGTCAGAATGAGGAGAAAGGTGTAGAAGCCTGAATAGTTGGAGTAACCTTTTACTAAATAACCATTCCTAACAAGTGATGATGTAAAAAAATCTATAAAATAAAAACTTACGCAGTTGCCTAAATTCCAGATCAGGATGACTTTTTTGGTACTTCCTATAGAAGTGTTCTAAATTAAACTTCAAAGATTTACAATCTCTGAGAGATCCATGGAGGTTAGGATATGTCAGGTAGCGGTGACGAGGCTGCTTATGGCAGCTCAGATCCAGCAGGACAATGGCAACACAAAAGCCATACACTTGTCCAGACCTGACACAGCTGCTGGTGGGTGCCTCTGCATTCTGCTGGAATGTTTGCTAAGGGTGAGCAGTGGCTCCATGTGTGTGCTTGCAGTGCTGTGTTCAATGCATGTGCCTTCAGCAAGGCTCTTGTGTTGAAGTGTTTGGGCTGGCTCTGGTGTTGGATGCGGGTGGAGGGGCTCAGTCTCTTGGTCCAGCAGAGCTGCCAGCACCCAGTGTGCCATACTGGAACAGACCATGGGAGCAGTGTGCTGGCTGTGGTGTGATCAAGCTTAGAAAACCTCATGTCTGAAGTCTGGTTGGAGTCCTTCTCAGCTGCTGTTGAGCAGCTGACAGCAGCGAGCATTTGGTGCCAAAGTTTTAAAATCATCCCAAGTGCAGAACTGGTAACAACCCTGGGTGAGTACATGGACCTGCATCTTTGCTGAGACACCAAGCTAGCTTTGGACAGCCATAGACTCTCCCAGGAAAACAGAGGGAATATTCTACTGGGTCAATTTAATGGCTGGTTCGTGCAAACTGAAAATCTGACAGAGTGAGCAGTGATAAAGTAATTGCCCTCTTTTTACCTACAGAAAGTAAAAAAAGGAATTTACTAATTTTGAAATCCCAAAGGACATGCTGGAAAAGGGACTTTTCAATTACATGATGCTTGATTTGATCAGAGAGCAATATGTTGTGTTGTACTGAATTTTTTCTCCTCTTGCATACCACCTGCCTTCAGTTAAATATCTCATAACCCCTAACTATTTGGGGTCATTTTTAAATGGAACCTAATTTTCATTCAAGCATAGTTGGTCCAAGCCATATTAAAATTTATGTTATCCTTTATTCTGTAAAGAGGTAAAAATAAAAAAAATAGGAATATGAATTAAAACGCTATATTTATGATAATTATAATAAATATTCATGTATATACAGTATCTGATATCACTGTCTACCAAAAAACACATTCTGTAAGGGAAACAAGTTGAAATTTTGTTGACTATTCATAGGATGTTAAAATTGTTAAGACTGAAAAATACTTTTAAGGCTGTATAGTCCAACCATTAATCCAGCACTGCCAAGTCCACCACTAAACTGTGTTCCTTAGTGCCACTTCCACATGTCTTTTAAACACCTCTGCAGATGGTGACTCAACCACTTCCCTGGGCAGCCTGTTCCAGTGCTTGTTGACCCTTTTGGTGAAGACATTTTTCTCATATCCAATCTAAACATCCCCTGGCACAACGTGATGATGTTTCCAATTATCCTATCACTTGTGACTTACTTGTGAGAAGAGAGCAACCCTGACCTGGCTACACCTTCCTATCAGACAAAGACCAAGAAGGTTTCCCCTGAGCCTCCTTTTCTCCAGGCTCAACAATCCCAGCTTCCTCAGCTGTCCCCCATAAGACTTGTGCTCCAGACCCTTCACCAGCTCCAATTGCCCTTCTCTGGACTCACTCCAGCACCTCAATGTCTTTCTTGTAGTGAGGGGCCCAAAACTAAACACAAGATTCAAGATGTGACCAGTACAAAGTACGGGGGGACAATCACTGCCCTTGTCCTGCTGGCCACACTGTTGCTGATACAAAATAGAATGCCATTGGCCTTCTTGACCACCTGGGCACACTGCTGGCTCATGTTCAGCTGCTGTCCATGGGCACTCCCAGGTCCTTTTCCACCAGGCAGCTTTCCAGCCACTCTTTCCCCAACATTACTTGGAGCTGTTGTGACCCAACTGCAGGGCTCAGCCCTTGGCTTGCTTAAAGCTCATATAATTGTTCTCAGCCCATTGATCCAGCTTGTCCAGATTCCTCTGCAGAGCCTTCCTACCCTCCAGCATGTCAACACTCCCACCCGACCCAGTGTCATTTGCAAACCGACTAAGGGTTCACTTGTTCCCTTCATCCAGATCATTGATAAAGATACTGAACAGGGCCAGCCCCAATATCAAACCTTGGGGAACACCTTTTTGTGACTGGACACCAGCTGAATATAATTCCATTAACCACCACTCTCTGGACTTGGACATCCAGCCAGTTTTTTACTGTGAAGCATATGCTCATACAAGCCATGAGCAGAGAGTTTCTCCAGGAGAATAATGTGGGAAGTGGTGGCAAAGGTGTTACTAAAGTCCAGGTGGACACACCTACAACCTTTCATTTGTCCACTAAGTGGGTCACCTTGTCATAAAAGATCAGGTTGTTTAAGCAGGAGTTTTTCATGTTCTTGACAGTTAATATTATGAGCAATACTAGTGGTGTAAGTGACTTTTAAAAGAATCCATTTATTCAGGTTGATGTGCATGGACTAGACTTAAGAGGGAAAAGTATGAACTGAAGACATTGATGCAAGACAGTTGAAGATTCAGACTCAACTATTTGATTTTCTGATGAGTGATTAATGAGTTAATGTTTCAATTTTCAGAATACAAAAGGATATATCTTTTTCTTTTTTCAGCATCTGGATGGCAAACTTTTCTCTGTATCAAGATTAATCAAGATTGGTCCATGTTATGTTCCCTGCATGTTTCTCACTTCCAGATATTTTGAATTTATTTCTCTTCAGAACTTAGAAGACATAATAATTCATCATGCTTAACCTTTCATGAAAGGTACTGAACATGTATTTTAAATCATGTAGAAAATGTTGACAGGTATTTCAGTGAAATGAAATTTCCTTGTTAATAAGTGCAGTTCATTTAGTTATTTAACACACTGAGAGAAATACTAAAATGCAAAAAATGCACCATTGGTTCTGCTGTACACCTGAAATTGTATCATCAGCTTCTGAAAAAATAATGCTTTTTCATGGTTTTATATATTTAAAGAGTTAACAGTTACTCTGAAGAAGTTTGCTATCTTAGACATGAGTGATATAAAGGTAAGGAAGAATATGCTGTGTGGTGTACATTGTAGGTAATCTACCTACAGACAACAAAGAACAGAATAGAATAGACTTGAATAGGATAGACTAGACTAGAATAGAATGCATGTTTCAGTTGGGAGGGACCTACAATGATCATCTAGTCCAACAGCCACTCACAACTTTCGAAGAGCCTTCAAATAATGAGACTGACTGACTCCATTCACATCATACAGAGTCTAAATGTAAAATCCTACTATCTTACCCCAGCTTGGAGCTGAGCAACAAGCTATGTTTGTTTTGAGCTGACATTGCTTTGTTGCAACTTATTTTTGGTCAGTTTAGAGTGAGCAGTGAGGGTTTGTGTCTTGCATTTCATAAAATTTTGATACAGCCTCACCGATTTTTTAAACTTCAGCATGACCTAATTCCAATAAATATAATTTTAATGCTGTGAAAAAGACAATATCAAAGTCAAATGAGAGCTGCTCTAAGTAGGCTATATCTTCCAATTCAGATACACAACCATGTATATTTCTTTTTAGCTTTGCCATGCAGACAGGTCTTAAGCAAGATTAATTATTTTTTTTAAAGAAAATTTATTCAAATGGTGATTGAGACTTATTTTCTTAGCAGTTGCAGTGAGGCACTAGGTGAGATCCAGAAGACAGCCATCTGAAGAAGTATAAACCCTACCGTCAGGTGTTTCCCACCATCTGTTTGTGTTCATACAGCTACATATATGGTAGTGGAAAGGTAAGGTTGTTCTCCTTTTATGAGGACAACACTTTGTAAGGGTTTGCTTTTCCCATAGTGATACACCCACGTGCCCTACATACAGCCTATAAGAAAAGAGCAATTTCAGCTGATATTACCAGTCTTTACTAGCATTCCTGCTTCCCCTGCTGTTTCTCTTATGAATATATCCTTACCCACAGGTGAAGAAGAGAAATTCGGAAAGCTCTGAGTAAAAGACATTTCTTTGATTCTTGTATCAAAAAGAGCAGAGTCACACCCGCAACATGTATCTTTTCCAACCTCCACATCTCCCCTACAGTTTGCATGTCCTCCTAAGACTTCTGCTACCTTTGAAATGTAGGTAATCAGCTACACCACCTTCTTCAGCTGGTGAAACTTTTAATTAATATTTAAAAGAGTCTGGTCTGACAGGAAACATCACTATTTCTTATTAGTTTCTTCTTGTCTTTAGAATAGATTTTTGACAGTATCTACTCATTTCTGTCCTATATTCCTCTGGTTCCAAAAATCTTTTTGCAAGTGTGAAAACAATTTTTTTGTAACAGTGATGAGGCACTGGATAAGGTTGCCCAGAGAAGTTGTGGATGTCCCATTGCTGGCAGTGTTCAAGGTCAAGTTGGATGCGTCGTTGAACAACCTGATCTAGTGGGAGATGTTCCTGCCCATGGCAGGCAGTTGAAACTGGATAATGCTTAAAGTCTCTTCCAAATCAAGCCATTCTGTGATTCTATAATTCCCAGCAGATATGACCAAGCTTCACTGTAAACAGCATAGACAATACAGTTTTCATAAGTAGAATTAATATATAAAGATTAAGACCAAACACCATTTTAATATTGGTAGGTGGTAAAATTACACTCTTGCTGTAAATGGCACCTTAATCTTGAAGCTGTGATCTAGACTTGCATGATCCTCACTTAAATAAATGGGGACATTATTGAAGTGCAGTTGCCATATGTTGATAATCTGATTGTTTAATCAGGTGGACCTACTGGACTTTTTTCTGATGTACTCTCACATTCCATTGTTTGCCTCTGGGAGTAGTAAAGGTGTTCTGTAAAAGGTGTGAGTTAGATTGGATCCAATACTTAGTTAAATTAGATCTAATCTATTGCAACCAGTTTCAACTCTTTTCATTTTACACCCGTGTTTTCCTCAGGAGAGGCAGATGTCTGCAAAGTGAATACTAATTTCATGACACTGACTTTGTTTTTGTTATTCGGCTTTTCTGGATGTATCAGAAATAATCTGTCCACACTTAGATTTCCTCAGACATAAAGTTGAAAACTGCAGCTAGAGGCAGCTGAAACCAGTAAGTGGTGAAAGAGCATGCAGTGTACTACAGAACAACTGCTACTGCATCAGCAAGTGTTACTGCACTAATCCCACAGCTAGAACAGACCTGTTCTGTGTAATGGAAGAGCTGAAACAAACAGGTCTTGAGGTAACAGAAATGTAGATGCTTTAGTTTGGTTTTTCTTCTATCAAATATATACGTAGACATGAGATGTTATCACATACAGCTGACAGAAATGTTTTGAATGAAGAACAGTAACTGTGGGCAAGATAAATTAAATAATTTTTTAGTTGTGCAACTATCACAGATATATCACAAGATTTTTTTTTTCTATGTGTTAGGAATGATTGCTGAAAAATTTTGCAAATGGAAAGCAATCTTAATTGCAAAATATTCCATTACTTTATTTTCAAAGAAAAAATAAATATAATTTAAAAAAAAAAATTATGATTTCCAGGTGCAATTAGAAAAAAAGAGAGGGAAAAAAAGCCTCTTGTATTTCACTGACATTACCAAGGTTCTCAAAGCACTCTGCAATCCTGAGTGAAATAAAACTCATCAGAAGAATCTGTTAAGCTCGTAATATTGTCGCTCCTATATTACAGCGAGGGAAATTATAGAATAAAGCTACTGAGTTGAACCCATGACAATCAGAAGAAACATCATTTGTTTCAACTTCCTTGTGCATTTTACCAACTCTCCTTTGTTTTTCAGGCATCTTCTCAGTTGTGCAAAGGATATACAACTTTTCCTTGCAAAACTGGAAAAATATGGCGGGAAATATTCAGGTTGCCACTCACAGATGTTTTTTAAATTGTATTGTCCCTTTACAAAAATGTCAAACATTTTTTGTCAAACATTTTTGCCCTTATTATTCTGATGTAAGTACAATGTTGCCTTTGACACCTGTAAGAGCAGGCACAAGGTAAGAGGATATAGGTTAGACAATGGCATGAAATTGGCTGAAGAATGAGAGAGAGATCATCAACTGAAGGGATTAAAGACAGAAATTTTTTATGTAAAACTGTTTTCCATAACACATTAGATCTATTTGCATTATTTTATGTGTCACACAAGAAATACCTGCATCATAAATTATACTGACTCCAATTCTGCACGATACCCTCACACTCAAGGGGAGAGTAAACAGAATAGCAAGAGTGTTGATATTGTCTAGGGGGTTTACTAAGAGATTTGCCAGTAATGGTGTTAAAATGCAATTATACAATTAGTGGCTCACAATTCAGCATGCAGTAATGTGGGCAGTGACCATCCTTGGGGTGTCTAGAATTCAAAATATATGTTACAGAGTATAAGTTCTGCTGGCCCTACATGAACCTCTGTGTGAGACCAAAGCGTTAAGTGAATACAAGAACTAAAACAAAGGTTTTACCCTTAGAAGTGATGTGTATAGATTGGAGCCAGACTTATGTTTTCAGGCTGCCATTTTAGCACCCTTGAGGAGAGGAGTTACTGTTGAGCCATGTAGCAACCACCCCCAGCTGGCTGCTGGGAAGGACTACCCAGAACTCGCAGGGCTGGTCCCATCATTGCTATAATGTGTCTACTTTCTCACTCTTAAAATGGTCAGAGCTGTTTCCCGTGTGAAATAAGGACCTTTCTAAGAGGCAGGAGGCGAATCAGGGGATCAGAGCAGCAGGAAGAATATCTGACGCCTCAGGTGCACTGATGAGTTCCTGAATATAGCATAATGTCTAGATTCATTGAATTTACATGAAAGACATTGCCAGGAAGGATCTTTCCTTTTTTTCCCTTTCACTGCTTTAAGGGTGATTAACAGTGCTTGTACTTTCACTGCTGCACCTGCAGGTAGTGAAGAGATGTATTCACAACAGCAAGCAATTTCACAGCATGAACACTCAGAAACATTATTTATTACTACAGTTCCAGCTAAAAAGTCTGAGACTGCAAAACAGTAACACATACAAGATCTTATCACTCATCTGTAATTTGCATTTTTCATGGATACAAACCTGGCTGGCTAATTGGGAAGTCATTTGACTTGAGTCTTAATATACTTTTACCTTTTGATGGATTCAGCATGAAGAGAATATATTGTGTTTTCATTACTTAGAGCCAGGAGCAATTTTCAACTGTGTGTTTTCTAGTTTCAAACAAGAGAGAAGATTTATCTGCCAGAGTAATGGATCAGCCCATCTAATTCAGCATACTTCCAGCAGTTGTCACCACTGCAGTGGCTGCTGCTGAAAGTGTGCCCTTTCCTGATAATTTTGTTATCAAACAATACACAATTATAGAAAAACATGAAGAGCTAGCAGAGCAGGGGAAATTCCTCTCTGTTCAAAGAGTGCTGGTGATGAGCATTGCAATGAAGGAAATCAAACTTCTAGTTGTATTTTCTATGGTCAGGGTGAAGGAAAGAAGACTGAAGCTTGAATGTGGCCATTTGACAGATCAGATTATCCCCTGTTTCCTCTCCAAGCGCTGGTACTGTTTATTTCCACAGCTCCTCCTATTTCAATATACATAAGAAGGTTGCTCTTTCTTTTTTGTCCTTGACTCAGAGTAGAGTCAGTTTTGAAAATGAGAGGAAGACAGATACCAGACCAGACTGCAGCTTGTTGAAGAAAAGCTGTCAATCTAACATGCTGACTTGCATAGAGAGTGGAGGGCCTCATCTCTGCAGCTACTGCCAATGGAGACATTGGACTGATGTCATCCCCTGTCATGGCTGATTTGCTGGGTAGAGAGTGACCACAAATAATTACAGCAAAATAGAGAGAAACACCTGGATGAAGCTAGTCACATCCAGCAGCCCCTGACATGATTTCTTTCTAGCAGCTATGATGTTATAAAGAGGTTTACCCCTCTAAATCATCCTCAAGCCAAATCAAACCTGTAATCCATTTTCTCCTCCCCATCCAGAGGGATAAGAATTCCACAGTTTATTTTGCCAATTATGTGATCAACATCTAACTGTGAAATGCTTTACACAATAGTGGCCTGATGCACAGACTGGCAGTAGGATCAGGGGATGGAGGTAATAAAGTGGCACCTGCCCAAGCCATGCAGAAAAACATACCTGTTTCTGCAGTCTGTTATATTAAGCATATCTTGTTGCTTTGATTATGTCTCACTTCAAGAAACTGCAGTTATTAAGCAGAGAAAAGAAGAATCAGTGCAATACAAACTATCTCTTTACATTCGAGTTTGCATGACTAGGATTTTAGTTCTTTATCTCTTATGACTAGGTTGATTACAGGTATCATACTATGATATTACTATATTATCTCCAACTTCTTAGTACTTTTTACTCCGTTTGTGCAATGAACTGTACAACCTCTGTGGGAGCTGTGAAAGTGTCTTATTTTAATAATCTATGAACATTTGAGGTTTCCAGTATCATTCTAACATACCATCAGGGATGTTGCCAAGCAGAAAACACTAGTTAGGTTGGAAAATTTATGTGTCTTGGTTTCTTGTGTTTGTTTTACAAAACCTTTCCTACACATCCAGATCTCCATAGGGTACTATTCTAGCAGTTTGTGCTAGAAATTTTTCCATGCAGAATCCACCTAACTCAGACACACAACTTGAGATTAAAATTTAAGCAGAAATTTAAGCAATTTGAGGTTAAAAAAGCAGGACCCGAGTTTTTTAATCAGCATGGTGAGGGAAATGTCTTTGAAGGCTTCCAGAGGGAAGGTTTCCATGGGGGAAATCCCATGCACTTTCTTGAGCATCTAAACTGAAATTTGGTGGAAAGATGGTTGATGTCTAAACCCCACCACCAATAAACCACAGCTACAGAATGAATGTTATTCATCCTTCTGTGTGATACTGTATACCAGTACCCACTATGGGTCTGATAAAGACATAGCTAAAAGGGCAAAGCTTGTGATTTTGTTAATGACAAAGTGCAGAGAAAGGTCTTACAGATGGAGACAGATTGTCACAAGCCTGAAAAGGTGGAAAACGCCAGTATTTCTCCCCTTGTGATGCAGCTTTCAGGAAATGCACACTCTGCTTCTAAAAAGGAGTCATGCATAGGCACAAAAAGGACTGCCCTGTGCCTTTCCTGGACAGCTTTCTTCTTGGAAAGCTTACTTGGAAATCTAGTTAGAATATTAATCCTGCATGATCTAAATAGATATATAGGGTCCAGAATACTGAAAAAAAAACAAGACAGCCTTCTGTGTCTAGCTTAGAAACATACCTATTAACTTTTGTTAATATTCCTTACTTATTGTGTACAGCAGAAAATATTATTTATTACAGTAGAAAATACATATAAAAAAAATTTCTAAGTTTGTGCCATTATGTATCACCTTTAAAATAACTAATAGAATGGACAGTTTCGGGGTAGGTACAAGGAGTACAACCTACAAGTGGCTGTTGACTGTATAATATGTTGGAGTCAAGGCATAGCCATTCAGCAAAACAGATTTCATGGAGGTGTGATTACAACCATAGTATCTTCCTTTGGTGCAGTCCCTCTTCTCAGGTACTACAGGAGGTCTGCACCCACTTTTGATGTGACTCAGAAGAGCGAGTTCTGCTTCTGTTTAATGCTGCCCAGGAGCTTAGCCTGTTCATAAGACAAATCTCATCAGTGGCGGGTCTGGATGTATCACATATACCCAACACAGCAAAATGTGTTTGTGAGTGCTTGAGTACCGCAATTGCAATAGGGAGATATCAATCGAGTGAGCCAGGTTGTGGAAGTATAGTGACACGTTAAGGATTTTTGATCCTATCATTTCATCCACGTGTTATATAAAACGTTAAAGTATATGTTCTTTGAAATGGGGAGAAAAAGAAAAAAAAATAGTTCTGTAAAGCGGCACATCCCTGAACTACTCGGTAATTGAAGCAAGTTCAACAAAAGCAGAGCTCCCTCTTGTGGCTCCTGAGACGAGAGGGAAAAGGATAGAACAAATATTTTGTGTTGTCATGGGAATATTCTGCGGTTAAGGTCTTCTACACTGGAAATGATTTCGGTTTATTAATGCCATTATTTTGGAGAGAAATTGTAAAAACTGTTCTTGTAAGCCAAAGGAAGCTAATTTTAAATGCATGCACTCCAAAACATTTTTGTTTTTTCCATTTGGCAACACTATACTATATTATTTTTCATGGGTGTGAGAATTTCCTTTAAAAATGCAAAGAGTATTAGTTCAGCTAGTCTTTTTTTCCTCCTTTCTTTCTGCATGATATGAAATATTATTTTATAAATTTATTTCATTATATTGCTAATTTTCCAAAACACTCTGGTGTTTTCTTTTTGTCCTTTCAGCATTTATCTTGTCTTTTTTTTTTTTTCTCTCCACAAAAATATATTTGACATATTTCACAACTGAGCTTAATCTATGTACCTGACAAAAAGATTATATGCAAAAAAGCTATTGATTGATGTACTTTTAAAAAATTATATTACTATATTCCCAACTTAATAAAAGCTCAGTTTCATGAATATATGTTTTATTTATATGATTAGAAAAAAATAGAATATAGGTATGCAAGAAATGAGGCAAGAAATGCAAGAAATGCAAGGAAGTGGTGAAATCACTGAAGAATGGTGTTTCTGTATGTTTCCTCTTTAATTTCCAGACTTCTATTTTAAGTCTGTATGTTTTATATTAGGAAATAGATGTTAATTTACTGCATTTACTAGAGATTTAACCTGATTCAACAGGTGAGTTGTCTGTATGCTTTTATATTTGCCACCATATTTCTGACTATACAGATATTCAGCATTAGAACCCATTTCTTCAACAATTGGTACCAAAGTCCTAATACAGTAAAAGAAATTAAATTACACAACTCTTTTTTTTTTCTCCTACATCTTCAAGTGGCTACATAATAATGGAAATTGGTCTTCCTTTATTACAAAATATCACAGAACAATTACTTCTACAAATGAATCGTTATCTGTACAATGACACAGACACAAGATAAATTGAACTGTTTCATTAACTAACATATTAAATATACACTATTATTTATCTCAACATTCATCATGAAGTGCAAATCTTTTCTCAGCATTTCAATAAAGTATATCAGGGTATGTTATTTTGTAAGATGTTTTAATGCAAATCAATCTCTTTCAGTGTTGACATCCTCAATCAATTAACATATGAAACAGTCCTAAGTATAACAGTGTTTTCATTCAGCCAACAGATGAGACAGGAAAAATTATGGGAAAAAAGACAACTATTCTCATCCTCCTATGAATTCCTACTCAAAAATTGCAATAAAATTTACTGTTTTATCAAGGCTTGCTGGAACTTATTTTCAAAGAGTCACTAGCAAGACAAGCCATCAATTTTTTGTGTGTCATGCAGAGACAACGCAGGAGCTGAAAGCTGCATTCGGCTGTTTTGCTTTTTGGGAGAACATAGTAGGATTAAGCAATCACCATTTACCACTCATTTTCTGTTGGTCATTGTATTCTGTGGCATGTAGCATCTGTGTTTGCACCAAGTTTTTAAAAATTCTATTTTTTTTTTTTGTTGTATTAATAGAAATGTGCATGTTCAGAGTAGTAGGCAGCAATGAGCAAACGTTCATATCTATGCACACACAGGGAAAGAAATTGCTTTCAACTAGCATTTCCAGGTATGTATTTTTCCAATCATCCTTGTTATGTATAAATATTTAGTAATGCAGTAGGTTTTGGTTTGTGGCTTTTTATACTTCTGAATTCCAATACCAGCCTTTATGCAAATATATTTACTTTTGCAAAATTAGCACCTTTTTTTTTTTTTTTTTTTTTTTACTGAAGCATTGGAAGAGATGAAACTGTAACATTTTCTGTGTGAAAGATTTAATATGCTTAAGGAATATGTTTTGGTCAACAGAGGGCACTCTATGGTTTTCAAAGGAGTGTAATAGAAGCTTAAAACGCTTGAGTAGGAGATGACTGAATTTCTAAGAGCCTTTAGTACTGGTCAATCTATAATTTATTGGAAATGCTACTGATTTCCACAATAACATAGAGTACAGGAATGAAAGGGAACCCCGTCATTTGATAAAGTCAGATACTAGGATTAAGGCTATGATGTACACAGTCAGCTCTTAGTTACATCTTCAAAATTGGAAATTATGTGTAAAAGTTGTAACATACTCTGAGTCAAAAGTGTACTTACTCAGTAATGCAGTAATGAGGTGTTTTATCCTTGCTGTTTGTTTGAAAATGATGACTTTGAATATTATAAGTGTTGACAGGTCAGGCACTACTGCTGTTACACACAGGATATTTCTCCTGGTTGATAAATAGGTTAGTTTCTGGACACCAGCCTAACTTGTGCTGTTGACTTTACTGACAATTTTTCCTTCAGTTTTTCACTTACTTTCAAATCAAAATAATTGCATTTAAAACTGGAACTTGAAGGGGAATGTTCTTAGAACAAATCTGGTATTTTTAACCTGTCTGTCTAGAATACATGGAAATAAAATAATAAAGATGTAGCGCAAAGTAATTCAGCAATATAATGTTGAACTTCCCAAATTACTCAAACTGAGATTTTCATACAGAAACCGAACTATGAGAACTTGGCGGGAATGCTGCACATAGAACTATGTTATATCATGCATGTATTTCTATAAGGTAGACTGATCCTGCTTAAAACCCTAAAACTCAAAGTGGGAAAGCAGTGCTACATGCCCATCCTGGAGAACACGGGAGTTAAGCACCGACACAGTTTTGAGTAGGTGCATGATTGCCTGTAACGAAACTTGCAAGCCTGCAATCCACATGTAAAGGTGGGGCACATGCATTAGGTAGTACAGGCATCTTTAACTAGAGAGAAGATGTTAAGGGCTAAGGCAGAGAAAAGTCCAATGAGTCCTCATTTTATGCATTCCTCTATAGTAGTCCCCCAGAGAATTATTGAATAACATATGGTTGTAATTTTAGACAGTGTGAGAGCCAGTGAGGAACTAGTCAAAGTTTAGAGGGTAAATTCTTATCTCTTTGCCATGCCTATGAGCGTGGAATAAATTGAGTGAAGCGTCTGAAAGTGTACGTCGATTAGAGCCTCACTCTCACAAGGAACACGGTTTCCTTTACTGCAAACCTGATGTGTAGAAGTTAAAAGCTATTTTCCTTGCTCTAACACTTACATTTGCCAACAGCTGTTTCAACATTTATAAACACAATTCCCACTGGCTGCCAAATTACCATAAATTCATTTCTGCATATTTTTGAGTAATAAGCATAAAAATAATTATGTCTGATTAAATCCATTTATGCTTTCACATCTTTTAAATGTATAGTAGATATGAATTGTTGCAATATATTATATCTAAACAAAAATTTCATGACGAATTCGAGGCAGGTTATCTTCAGAAGGTTACAAAACAGTAATTTATTAGGTACAGTCAGGTCATTGTATTTCATAGTTTCGTTCCAGCTAGAGTCCACAGTGACTGGTACGTGACAGCACAACTAGGGCCAGCGTGCTGTAGGAGATTCAGGTGTTCTTTCTGTCTCCAGCTTCCTGTCAGTGAACTGTTTTAAGGTTACAGATACCCAGAAAAATCCTGTCTGTAGGAGGAGGAGACTGTCAGGGTGCTGCTACAAAATGCTGCTTCAGTGCTGGGTATGTTTTCTCCCCTTGGAAAGGTAAAATGTGTCTAGTGGTGCTGAATGCTTGTTTCTGCAGGAAAAATGCACATCTGACTTGTTCAAATATGAAGTGTGTGATGCTGTCAGACTGACACTGTGCTTGTGAATGTGGAGCTACAGAGACTGAGTTTTGCTTCTTTCCACTGAGCACATAATGCCTTTCATCACACAGTGTTTAACCTTATACGTTCTACCACAGTCCTGGGTAACACTTCTTTTGAAGTGTGTCAGCATTATTGATTCATTTTGTATTCACTGTAATAACACCGATCATAATTAACTCATTCTGTAGCCTTGTGAGTGTTTTAAGTACTCACATGGAATTCCACTGCAATTCAGCATTAATTAAGGTACCACCTCATTTTCGCAGAGAAGCAAGAACGTATGATCTGTCTCATGAGGTAACCCCCTTAAAATCTCAGACTGGTCCAAATATTTGGAATGTATGGGTCTTGTGAATATGTTGGATATGTTCCCTCTCTGAGGAGAGCTGTGTATACTGTATGGATAAATTATATAGGAACAATATTATCTAAAATGTAATACACACATGCCTATTCTGTATGTCATTATGTAAAGTGTACTGTACTGCATTTAATACTAATAAACATATTTCCACTGTAAAAAATATGAAAATAACCAGGCTGCTGTTCAAGAACCTAAAAGCTATACAAGAGATATCTTTAAATTTAAAAAAACCCCTCCTTTTAATTTTATAAAACTCTAGTCCCCATATGCATATTAATTTACAGCAGCTGAAGCAATCTCGTCGTATCAAATGCCATGTAGTAGTTTAACCAAGCTGCTTGCTGAAAATACATTGTGAACTAAATAATCTCCTTTAATTGAAAATAGGCATAAAATTATTATGCTTTTTTTAAAGTGTGTTGTAAATCTGAAAATTAATACACTGTAAAGTAAAAATACGTGCTCCATTTCATAGCAACTTGGTAAAGTACAGATACAGCTACAAGATGTCAATGCATCCCTTTAACTAACATTGTCAGGGATGATTAACTTTGTTGGGGAAAATCATTCTAGGCAAAAACTGGGCAGGTAGGGGCTCATCCTGCAAGCTGATTTTCTCTGCTACAGTTTTTTGGACATTCTTTCAAAATTACCCACTTTTGCTCATTTTCAAATTATGGATAGGGCAGATATATGTAAAGTGTGTGTGTGTGTGTGTATATATATATATTTATATATAGTGTGCTCACACAAAACCAGATCATTATCAACAAAGTATTTGAGGTGTGTGTTCTGTCTTGTTTGATCATTCTAGGCTCGTGGGACAGTGTATGTCAATTTTTCATTTTGCTATGCTAAACCCCACCTTGTTCATAAAAGGTAAGTTTGAAAACTGAAAGCAGTATCGTATGATTTAGGCTGTTGCCTCATGTCTAAATCATATTCATTAAACTATCAGTCCACAAAGTCCTTTGAATGAATTTCTCTTGGTCTACATGAAGTAACCAAGGGAATTAAAAATAAACAGAATTCAGCCAGTAAATGTCTTAAAATAATATTGATTTCTTTTACATTCCAAGCCTGTATTGTGGAACACTCTCACCATTGGAAATCAATGACGAAATTTTAATTGACTTCCACAGAGCCAGCATATAATCTATGAAATTTAAGATTGAGACTGTGCTTTATTTTCTAACCCACTGCACAGCAAAATGCAGCTAGAATAGTGATCTACTGTTCTTTTATAAGTAACTATATGCTCATTAGCAACAACGAGTTTTGTACTAAGTGGAACAGGAATCCCTAAGAGGGAAATTCAGTTTGAGAGCCTTACTGTTCCAATGAACATTTTTTAGCTTGTCTAGTGATGGTCACCTCTTAATTATTTCAAGAACTTTCAAAACCCATTTGACTTAAACACTACTATAGTTATTTCATTAATCGTGAATTTCTGTAGTGTTTCTTATGGGGAAGGAGAGGTGGATCCTGAATCACACAGCTCATCTCATGGTTTTACTTTCACAAGGGCCATTTGTAGCTTCATCACACTCCATTTGGTCTCCTCCTTGCAAATACTCCCTTGGTAGTTTCTGTATTGGTGTATTTCGTTGTTTTATTATTTAGGTGAGCAAAAGTATTACCTTTCTCTCAAAGTTCTCTAACATGAAAAAATATGAATATTTTGTAGGTCTCAAAAAGATTCCAAGAAACACTTTAAATATATGAGAGTGATCCAGCTGCTGCTTTTTCAGGTGTTCTCTGATATGTAGTGGCATAGCAAAAAGGAACAGAGGGGCATTAGACACCTCTCCTTCTGTTCCTTGCTTATAAAAAGTAAGATGCAATAAAAAGTAGTTAGACTATGTATTCTAGAAAACATGGGAGAGTACTGGTGCCAATTAAAGCAACCCATAGTTGAGATAGAATTTAGATAATGCAATCAGAAAATACTTTCTTTTAATACTCTGAAATAGATTAATAAGTGAAAGTATACAATAACTGTAAAGTTGGTATGAAAGGGATAAATAGAATTAAAGTGAATACCACAGAACTGATAAACCCTGCAAAAATCTCCTAAGAAGGTAGTATTTACAATAATGGTTTAGTCCCATGTTAATGAAACATTTAATTATAATGCTTGCAACCTCAGTATCAACACAAAAGGGTCATTCTTTTACATTAAATAGAAGGAACATGAATACAACATTGTCATATGCTTTTGCTTAATTTCAGATTTATTTAGTTTCTCTTCACTAGTAGAAAGAACTCATTTTTCTTTCAAGTATATATAATTGTTTTTTATTGTAATATTAATTAAAATAATGATAATAATAAAAAGATGATGCCAGAATACAGACTAGAGCTCAAACTTATTCAAAGCATGAGCTACCACATCATCTAAGTAGTATTTCAGAAGTTTTCTAAATGGCTGAGAAGTTGCATCAGTTAGAAAATACTAATAGTGGCATATAGGATGTAACCAGATATTAATAAGTTATAATATATTTAAAGCAGGTCATGAAATAATAAGACGTAGACCAAAAAAATTGCTTTTGCTTACCATAGTTCTGTGTACAATTTAAATAGATTACTCTCTAAATCAAAAGGAAAATACTATTTAAATAAATATAATCTTTGAAGAAACCAAACTAATAACTGAATGTACAGTATAGTCTCTATCTCATGGATATCCTTTAGCAGTCATAAGGCTTTCACAATTCCTTTTGACATAACCACATATCTGAGTTCAGGATAGTGACATATATGAGTAACATCTCTATTGCTCCTGCCTGAATTAGCATCTGATCTGCTCATCCATGTCAGGTGAAGCAGGTCTTGGAACTCAGATCTTGGCAGATCAAAAAGGCTTTCTTGACACTGCAGCATTAAAGTGTGTCACTTTATATGCATAAGCACATGTATTTCCTATTAGGCAGTGAATTTGTGCTCCATAAGAACCCACATGAAGATGAAATCTTTGATATTTGTATGCATGTAACTTTCAAGAGCCTAAGGCTATAGCCCCAACACACCACTGGGAAGTGATGCATGGTATTTTTAGCTTTTAAGAACCCAAAATAAAGGATTGCTAGATCTTTATCACATTTGCCTCCAAAATTGTAAAGTCTGTTAGTGAAACACAGAATAGACAAAAATGGTGGAACTGTCAGAGGATCACCAAGTAGCACAGGTTGTAAAAGGTCTCTGAAGATCTTCTAGTCCAATCTCCTGCTAAGAGCAGAGTCAGCTCCAGCAGGCTGTTTAGGAAGACAAAACAGCATTTCTGGGCATAAGGGTAGGTTTTAATGACCATCCCTTCAGCTGCTTTATGAAATCAGGCTACTCATTAACTATTCTCTGTCTCAGAGTTCCTATCTGTGACAAAAAATGTTAAATTCTAGCACAATTCCAAAACTTTCCCATACATTCTAGAAAAACTCCTTTCTCATAGCAGTGGGAGATTCTTCTAAAATTATTAAAAATATGCTTAAAGACTTTAGGATTACTTAAAGCAATTGCATAATACACTTCAACACTGTTGCAACTCCTGTTGAAGGAGACTTGAACATCCTGCTGGCTTCCTGCAACTAGCTGCAATGTTGAGCATGGGGAAGCAGATAATCTGCAAAAAATGGAACTTTTTTGATGGTTATTGTGAGCAACACTTCAAATGCAGTGCTTTCAGCCAACATTCACTATGAACTCATAGTAACTACCCATTTAAGTACCATGCAAAGAGTAATGGAAGATGATAATTCCCACTGAAGACTTCCAGCATGTCCTGTGTCTCAGAAGCATATGCCTTAATGTACACAGAAATTCCTACAAAAAATCTCTCAAACCCAACCCAAACCCTAAAAACCAAAAATGATATCCCAAAACTTTTAAGGTTCCATATATCCAGTTCAGAAAAGATCTCATACATGTAACGTCAGTGTTTAAGTTTCAGTACCCCGGGAATGCAAGGTCAACACTCAGGTTAATTTCTGATATTTCAACTACCATCCACAATAACAGTTCTAAGAATTGAGGTTATAAGCAGGAGGACTTTTCAAGGCTGTGCAATAGGTAGGAGTGTGTTACACCAGCACTTTAGCTTGGGTTTGGAGCTGTGCTTGTATAGCAGATGTCCTCACTGTTGTCGCTCAGTGGGCCTTTACCTGCCTTGGGGTACAATCTCTGCAGAGCAAATTCCTTTGGAATGGGCACACAAACCACAGGACCAGACTAGGGCATGTCAGAGGTGGAAAAAACCCTGAATTGTAAATAAGGAGATCTTTGTGTCCATGGAATGGAACACCAACTGTGTCTATCTCCATTAATGATGTTTCCAAGAGGGAATGAGTTTAGTTGCCTTATGCTTCATGATTTCTTCCATCTCCCCCTCGAGTTGCTGCATAGAATCAGAACAGAAACTGAGTTAAAGTATTTTTAGGTAGTCCTTCTACTTTTCTCATCGCTTCAGCTGTGACCACAGCGGATGAGAAGGCTTATAGTTTAGCACAATGTCTCAGATGTCATTTATTCCGAAGACTTGTTATTGAAGAATGCATAGTATTTATTTAATATTTATGCTTTTAAAAGACCAAGAGGGAAATGTACATTTTTCCTGAAAAATTATTACAAAATTAAAAAAGAGGAAAGAGAAATGGATGGTAAACTGCCCCATCACTCACCACCTCTGCCCCCCACCCCCCCGACCCTATAGGACATGTCTGAGATGAAGTTTTGTTAACAAATTTATAATTTTGGGGCATGGGCTCAAGCAGTGCTTACGCACAGTACAAAATACGTGTGGTAAACAAAAGCTTTTTATATGTTGCCATTTGTGATTACTTTACATCTAAATGTTTCAAAAATATCAGAGATCACAGGATCCAAATATGAAATTCAGCTAAACCCAATGACTAACTGACCCCTGTTAGTCATATGTCCTCTCTTTAGCAAGTTACTAATAAATGCTTGTAGGAAGAATGTCAGACAAGATTACATGTCAGTACCATTAGTAACAATGGATTGTCTTTCTTATTCCATGGATAGATAAGAAATGTTTTATCATTTTCAGGAGTCATGGAGAAGTGAATTTCATATTCATTTACACTGCTTAGCAGAAAAAATATGGCAAGTAGCAAGTGGATCATCATTTCTGCTGTGAGTTCCTGTGGGTTCATTTATAAGAATTCCTGTGATCAAGCATGCAGTCAGATGAAATACATACTGTTCTTATTTTGGTTTTTGTATAAATTTAAAGTCTGCCCTGACTTTAGGCCTGAATGTGTGTGTGCACACATTTACATGTGTGTGTATATATATATATATTTTTTTTTTTTTTTTTTGGTGACATTTTGGCCAGTCTCTTCGCGAACGAAGAACCAGGGAAGGTCTTTCCACCTTCCAGCCTGCGCATTGGATTTTTTAGGTGAGACACAGTGTGCGCGGAACTGAGCCCACCCTTTAATCCTGAGGTTCATCTGCCGGGGCCAAGCATGCTTGGACGGTGGCAGCGAGGTCCTCAGGACGTAGATGGATTGCCTTACAGGGCTAGCGAGCTCCATCTGCCCGGGGAGGGGCCCCGACTGGGAACCCCTGGTGGTCCAGGGGAAAATACACTGCACTGTCACTGCAGAGACCCGGGGATATATATATATATAATATATATATACACACACAAGTCTGTGTTTTGCATCTTATATTGTATTCCCTGTTTTTCTTTCTATGCCATCTCAAACTCTCCATTATATCAAACTCTCAATCCTTTGGTATCTCCCAGCAAAGGTCGACCAGGGGTTTGCAAGTTCCCTGTTGCCATTTAGCAGGACTTCATCATAGCTTGCTCTTCAGGACTGACACAACAAGCAAGGTTTTCAAAATGTCTTTAGATGCTTAAAGATCCTATTAGGTACCCACTGGGATCTACAGACATGTTTCAGTGCCACCAAAATGTAAGGGAATAACATGTTTAATCTACTTTGGATTTTTTTTTTTTAAATCACATGCAACATATATCCCTGTTAAGCCATCAAAACACTTACACATTGCTCCCAAGTGTCTAGCATTGGCTATGCCTACTGCTCACTGCCCCTTCAATATCATCTTGAAAAATATGACATTAAAAACCAAGTAGTCTTTCTGTTAGTAATATTTAGGTTCATGAGATTTCAATTCTTATATTTTGCCATTTCAAAGTCTGAGTGTATATTTCATTGTGCTCTCTTGTCTTGTTTTTCAAAAAGATGGAACATATCTTACATTACTTCTATTACAATTGACTGTCTCTTTTATAGCTATGAAAGAATGGGTTGAAATGCCCATCAATAAGAAAATAGTTTAAAAATGTAGTTAAGCACAATGTAGCAATAACAATAAGTAGCGGATGCAGTAGTCAAGGATTTCACTAAATTTTATGGTGCTTGAGAAAATGAAGCATTTAAATCAGTTACGGAGAGACTGGAAATAGGTTTATGCTTCTGAAATGGAAGCGGAAAAAATAAATAAGTTTGATAGAAGAATAATTCAGAATAGTTAAAGAGATGGTGGGCTGAAAATAAGCCAGAGTAAGATGTTCTCCCCTCACAGGAAGGTTATGTGAGGACTGCAGAGCAGCAGAGCTGTGATGATCCTTCAACAGGAGAGGTGACTATGGAGTGAGTCTGTAAAAAAGTAATTCCCAGCATGTGATAAAGCCATGGCTGGAGAATAAGCTGCAGCATTTGGTCTAAAGCAATTACCAGGCCGTGGCCCCTGTGGCCAGTGTCTGAGCCAACTCTGAGGACTGATGACCACCTGTAAGTTGTTTCATGCCCTGCCTGGAATCCATCGGTGGTGAACGTTGGTCTCCTGCCACCTGAATGACTGCTGCTCTCAAAGCCTGTCAGCTCCCACATTAGGTAGGGAGCTAAAGCTAGAGGTGCCAGCAAGTTTCCATAACTACACCTGGCTGGGAAGAGCAATTTGAAGTTCCTGGAACCCTTCAGTTTCCGGGAAGCAGCCAGCTCAGGAGCAATAAACTTCTGCCTCCAAATTCACCAGAGCAGAGCACAGGCCAATGGCTCTCAAAACCATTCATTGCTCAGACTAAAGTCAGCACTCCCACATAAATCAACACCCAGTATTACTCCCACTCCTCTCACTGCTGAAGGGAACCCTACAGCTGGGACCAGAGTTTTTTTTAAACCAAATGAGGAAAACTGACTTACAAAAAAGGTAATTTGTTTCAGCTTTCTTGAGTTAAGCAGCACAGACTGAGTTATATTACATCTGTGAGAGAGAATCTCGAGAGAAGCTGGTTTTTGATGATCACTGTGTATTTCAGTCCTGACTTCCTTTTAATGATACTGGGCCTGATTTCACATGTGACTCTCTGCAAGTACTGAAGCATAAGTATGTTATCCCAACTAGGGTGTCAAAGGCAGATCATACTTCCGAGCAGAGATGAGATTTTCTTTGGGAACCCTTTTGTGAGTGTCTGTAAGATGGGTACCTCTCCTGTACCAGCCTCAGGAAAGCTACTTGCGGTTCTCAACACAGGCAGCGGAGCAGCTGGGGAAATCTGGGGCTTGGGCTGCTTGTACTGTCTCTCATTGATAGAATGATGGCACTAAGAAGTATGATGGTAGTTTTACCTTTGTCTGTCTTTTCCTACCTTTATCTACTTGTGCCACACAGTTATTTATATACCAAATAGGCCATAGAAGGGTTTGGATGTTTTGAATGTGTTAATGCTGCCTTATTCTTTTCTGTTGCATGGTCTACTTCAGCAAATATACAGCGTATGGTTATTTTTCATTCACTTGAGATGCAGATGAATTTGTTTGGTAAACTTCTGAAATGTCCTTTCACAAGGTAACATAAAAGAATCTTTGTAACCATCATTAAATGTCTTCACCACGATATTTACTACTGCAATCAGAAAAAAGAAAATGGGTGGTTTTGCCAGGAAAAAGAAAACAGCCTTAAAAAGACAGAGGGTATTGTTGCTTTCTTGCAAAGTATAAAATTCCTCAAAAATTACATGGTGTCACATACCCTGCCATAGCTTATAAAAAAATGATGCACTGCCTTTAGTTTTATTAGGAAAATTACACTACTTTTAACTCTTTTTGTCTTTAAGGGCATGTCTCTGCATTGCATAGTAAAGCTTCTTCCAGACAGCCATGTGCCTTGTACCCAGCACGGAGCAACACCGCATGGAGATACTCACTCTGGAAAGACTGGCTCGGATCATTTCATCAGCACGGGCAAAGCCTGCAGCCCAGGGACTGGACGCCAGACTGTTCTTGGCCTGGGAAGGGGAGAGCTCTGGATAATGGGTATACCTGCAGAGGAGCCTTGCTGTTGCTGCTTGAGGAGTGGGGGCCTGGCAGTAGTGAGGGAGGCTGCAAGAATGAAGCACGTCTTTGATGGCTTTCTCAGAAGCAGAAGCCAACTCAGGGCTTTTTATTCTGTGGCATGAGAAAGGGAGGCAACAGAGTAACTCTCAGTGCATTAAGGAACTGCTTGACTTGTCTGCATTTAATCACCTGATTACTAAAGCCTGCCTGCAGCAGGACACAGGTCTCTACCAACAGGCCATTGTAGTGTCAATGTAGCCTGGCCAGAGCTTTCGTGGGGATTTGTGCACCACACGTCCTTGCATAGGGCAGACCATCCCTGATACTCCAAAGCCATGCATTTTCAACCACAAGCCCCAAAAAAACCTTATTGTAGAGTTTGGTGTTCAAAATGGGCATCCTAAAGCTAGCCTCCTAAGAAATGTTTGAAAGTATGGGACCTCAATAACCCTAACACTACTGAAACCTCCCATAAGGCAAAATTATATGAGACAACAAAGAAGAAAACATATAGACCATGTGCATCAAGCATGTTTCTAACTTTTAGAGGTTTTATTACGCTAGTGAGCACCCTTTTGAAGATATAGGTGTAGAAGTACAGGTGAGTAAAACATGGTGCTAATTTATTGTCAGATCTGTGACAAAGAAGGTGGAAAGCACAAATGAGGTGTTCCTGCTTAGAGCAAGAAATGTGGTTGCAAAAATCAGCCCCACTTTGCACAGAAAGTAATGAACTTTTGCTTGAAAGACCGTGTAGAATATAATGCTATGAGGATGTAAAGGGAGCAATTTGTAAAGGGAGGCATGATTTCTGCATCAAATAATTTATTTGAAGATGTCTCTTTGTGGCAATATTGGTAGATTCAAGTGGCATTAGTTGAAGTCTAATATTCATGGCAAAGGAGTGTGGGGCAATAAACTGCTATTTTGAGTGACTGAAGGTAGTGTGAAGGTGATTTATTCAGTATGTACATACCTATCTATTGTGAATGAAGTAGAGAGTAATGGAAAAGATCCTCAGGACCATCTCCTTGCTTCTCAGTGTAACCTTGTGCAGTGGGAGAGAAATCAGAAATAATATGAACAAAAAATAGAACAATTGAGTGACTCTGGTAAGACTATCAGAAATAAACTATGTCGAGGTAATTTGTTCTCCAGTCTGTCAGCTTCACTGTTCAACAGCAAGACCTCTTCCATACCTAAAACAAAAATATTTTTTTTAAATGCAGAGCTTGGTCAAAATGCAGAGTTGTTAGATTCAAGGATTTCAAGTCTGTTCTAACCAGTATATTGCAACATTTTTCACAGTTCCTTACTTAAAAATCCAGTGCTCACAGGCACTCAATAACAAAAGAACTTAAGGAGTAATGTTTTTGGTTCAAGAGGTTTGTGAGGCAGATGGTCCCAAAAGAAGAACCAGAAAAAAAAAAAAAAAAGTGAAGCTATATCTTAACATCATTCAATGTCTAATTTTATGTATTGAGTGACTGCATGCTAAAGACAGAATTGAAAAAATCTGATCAAAACTACATCTGCTGTTAAATCTCTCTTTGTTAAGGACATGCAGATAGGAACTCATCTGCTGACAGTAGGAACTTAGTCTCTGACTATGAAAAACAATGAGTGCAGCAAATGCAAAAAAAATGTCTGATCTAAGTCATTAGCTAAAGAGGTCATTGTAGAAAAAAATGTTAAAGTATGTTAGCAAGAAATCACTCACATTTAAAATAAGCAATTACTGGAAAACATCCAGTGAAAGACAAAGTAATTCTCCTAGTTGTCAGGGACCTCTGGCTGTTCACACCAGTCTTCAGTCTAGACATTATTTTAATATATTTTTAAAGAAAATATATTAAGGCTCCTGAAGATGACTAGAAGTGTAATAGGCTGATTTGTGTTTTGTCTCCAAATTTTCATCCTTCAAAGGTTTCTCAGAATTTCCCTGTAATCTTTAGGACTAGGAGCTTGGTTTGGGGATTTGTTTTTCTCTCTTTGGCATCTCTAAAGCTGGGTGTCTAAGTCTGCCCTTGTCATCCTCAGCTTTCTTTATAGTCCAGAAGTAAAAGGCACTTCCAGAGGAGATTTACTCCAATTTAAGTAAAGTGTCTAAGTTGTATGAAATAAATTCCTTGTGTGGAGACTGCTCCTCTTTATCTTCTCTAGCTTTAGAGGAAACCAGGAAAAACTGGTGTAGACCTTAGCATCTGTGTGTGGGACAACTACAGTCAGATGGGATGAATCGGAGCTTGTAGGGGAAATATTTGTTCCAGTGCCAGCTGAGGTCACTGAACAATGTGATGCTTTGGGGACCTAGTGGTGTCTGAAAAAATTAACTATGAAGCGGATCATAAAATCTGGCCGTTGCCATTTGGATTCTTCCATCATTTCATGATGATTACTTTTGACCAACATCTCTATTTTGACATTTATTTTAAGAGGTCCAATGTAGTCTGTAGCTGCTACAATTTTTTTAACCTTCATATCCCAAGCACCAAGAGATATCATATTTTACCAATCTGTAATACCTTGCTGCATGCATTTATTACCATTACGTAGTATTAAAGCTCAAGAAACACATACGAGAACAAAAAGCATTTCAAACGTTTTTACTATTTTTGTTCTAACAGTGAATTGATGGGTATCATTGAGTACTTTGATGCAGAATATCTGTCCACCAGATATAGCTGGGAAAGGGATCACACAAAGAGCAGCTACACCAGCCTGGGTTTGTTTTCTCTGTATCAGCCCTTATGGCAACCAGAAGACGAGGTAGGGGATGAGCCCAGATACTGTTTAAAAAATCAAAACACAAACAGAAGCCACAAAACTATTTAAAAAAGGGAACCAAAGTCAAAATATGAACAAAATTCTGATTGCATTTATGTTTCTGCAGATCATGTCCAGGAGAGAGGTGGTGGGATGAATGCCTCACCAAAGCACACACAGTTGTAGGTACAAACAGCTTTCCAAACTGAGAGAAGGGATTTAAGTAACCTGATTCTTATGTCTGTGTCCTGGGCTCTCTCCTTCTTCAAATCCTGCAGCCTGTAAGTGTTTGTTATTGTGGACATTATCAAAACAAGCACTGTAATTGCTTCTTTGTATTACAAAAATAATAACAAAGACATATCTATATTACGAAAAAGCAGAATAGCTAATATTCCTTGTTGACATGACTTCTGACATCAAATAGGGCAATAACAACACAAAAATAGAGGAAATAAAAAGAACTTTTCCTTAAGAAAAGACAGTGTACTAGAGCTGAGGAGATGTAAATTAAGGGAATAGTTTTCTATCCAAGAAGAGCTGCTACACTATCAACACATTTTTTGGCTATGCTTTCTGCATTGCAGCCCATGAATATTTTGCCATGCTAGTTTCAAGAGAAGAGGGGATCTCTATGGGAGAACATGACATGTGTGACACATTCGCTGGGTGCTAGAAGCATTCCTCAAGACAATAACCTCTTCTCTTGAACTGGAGAAAAGAGCAAAGTTCACACAAAGTGGATGAATTAGAGGATGCAATGGAGTGCCTGTGTGGCAGGACCTTTTCTACCCTTTCCATAACAGAAAGAAATAACCTCAGAAGAGACTCAACCTGAAATCCAGGCTCGAGGAACCTCCACCCCAAAATCTGAATATGTGAAGATATTCAAACAGAGAAGGGACAGAGCCATGATTCTGAGCAACCACAGCTCCCAAAACAGTGTTTTATTAGGGATGGCAGGCCTCTCCCCCTAGTTTCTTTCTGAACATTGAATTGAATGGAATATTTTAGATTTACATCTGTTCTATATTTTTATAAAAAAGAAATACTTCACAGTGGAGGTGGCGATTTTTTTTTTAATGTGAAAAGATATGGTTAGTATTAATGCTAAGCCCTAATAAATTCAGTCAACTCTTGTGCAATGGAAAAAATGCTCTTGGCATCCCTGCAATAGACAAAGCAGAACAATTATGAGTCATCAAATGTATTTGTCAGAGGATTTTGTGTGGTTAAAAAAAAAAAAAGCCTGTTCATGTTAGCATAGTGCTGAAAGACAAGGAGTGAATTATAGCTTGGAAAGTGATGGGATAGATATAAAATCCAAGGGTCCAGAGGCCAACTGACTATATAGGCTCAGCTGGAGACAGAAAATACATGTTATGTATTTTTTCAATGGATTTTTCCATTTATCCTGTTAAGAAGTAGTGACTCCCCAAATCAAATGTGAGTTAGGCTAGAATTTTAATCATACTGGAAAACGTTGCTTCTGCAATTGGTATTTGAAGCTCTCCTAACTGATAGTTATGCTATTTGCTCTACTGTGAATGCAGAGAACCAGCAACACAGAAACAGGAGCTGTGGATAACAGGACAGGCGCAGCAACACTCAGGCAACTACACGAGAAGTGTATTGCTTCTGATGAAGTGACACATATGTGCCCTTCCTTCATGGATGCTGGTGTCAAGGGGACTCCTGGACCTGTTCTGATAACCTAGAGTTTGCAGCAGCATTTTCATAAACCTTAAATTTCCTTTATCATTGCTCAAAGAGCTCTCTCTGAGACGTAGTTTCAGGGGTATAGGCAGACAAGAATCTGTTGTTTGACATTATAATATTAATGACTGGTACTAATATAGAAAAATTGCATAATTTTTTATAGTATAGCAGAAGAGCTTTAATTACTCCTTTTTCATGTTTTAGAGGAAAAGAAATGTGACTGCTGTTGGAGATTTTTAAATTTTTTACAACAAAGACGTGAGATAGACAAAAAGCATAGGTTTGATTCAGCTTCAGGGTTTGATCTTAAGATAATTAATGAATACTTTGACAACTCCTTGGTTGAGTTTGAACTTCTGATATGAAGGAACTGATACTCTTATTATTTAACTCCATTTGTAGGCTTGCAGATTGTCAGAAAGCTTTAATCAGTGTTGTACTGGAAGTTTCAAGATTGTATGTTTATATTCTGTACCATAGGGAAAAATTAATTTTTATAGTAAAGCAGTTTTTACTCCACAAGAATAAATTTTTATAGATCCATTGTAAGAATAAAAGGAATAGCTTCAAGAAAAAGGTGAGAACCTATGAATTACATGCTTGTGAAAGCTGAGCTTCAGCTTTCTGCAAATGCTTGTGCTAGGTCCTCTGTGGAAGTCCTTGACATAAAGTTTTGATGAGACTTTGGACCTTCTGCAATGAAACAAGATTTCAAGAAAATGTATAAAATGTCCAGTTTGATACAGGAACATTTTCTTGCTGCAATACCTTGCAGTACTTTTTCAGTAAAGGAAGGCCAAACAATTGTGTGAATTGAGCTTAATTTTATATCCAAACTAAAAGCTGATTTTCGCTGGAGTTTGCACTGGAGTTTGTCATGCCTACAAAACAGGTAATAAAAAACAAAGTGGAAAGAATTATGGTACTTGCAGATATTTCTATCCCAGCAGCTGTCTGTCCTTGGTTTGTTCAGAGCAGGGCACTGGGAAGAGCCCTGTTGGTCAGTGATGCCAGGTCTTCAGGGCAGGCAGCTCTGTGGTCATAAGGCACCAGGCTATCCTTTCAGCTCTAATGTCATGGCACAGAGTCAAAGCTATTCCATGGCCGGGATAATCCTGCCTTAGATTTAGGTTGCCCATGGAGACTAACTATGGGAAAATGCAATTATCGCAGAACCTATGTGGTGAGTAGTGCAACTGTACTGTTCCCTACTATAGATATGCCATTTACACATATTAAACCAAAGATGCATAAAGGTATGCTAATAGTCCAGCATTCACAGATGCCTGATATATATATTAAAAAAAATTATCCATAGTTAGTTCCAGTGTTCACTTGTAAGATTCCCTGCAGATCTGAATACAAAAAAAAAAAAAAAAAAGGTTCTTTATATTGTATGAAAGGGATTTCTATGGTATTTCTTAGTTTGACCTGCATTCTCCAACAGTTTCACTTTAAGATGACTGAGAATATGCAAATATATGAAAAAAGTAATTCTAGGCTTATAGTTATGTAATTAAAAAAGACTAATAACATATTGGCTTATAATATGACTTCTCTTGTTACATAAATTTCTGTTTTGGTTTCCCTGGTTAGATATACCAGTATATTTAGTAACTGGTTTATGAGGGAAATACATGTCTCTGCAAGGCCTTTAAATAACATTACAGTGATTTAAATTTATTTAATAAGAAAACACATGCATAGATGGTGCTTTACAAAAGCTCGTCAAAGAAGCAGTCATGTGGAAGTCTCTAGGTTAGTTACTTCAAATATTAAAATATTTAATTGTTCTCTACACCTTGCCTTGTCATTTACACCTATGAAAATGTACAATGAATTAAACATGCTGTTATGATGTAAATGGGATAATAGTTACAGTTCATTAAAATGTATGGCTGTTAATATTTTTTCTATTCCAGCGAATCTGATTTGCCATTTCCAAGCATTTTATATTACCTGCCAACTGTGCAAGCTGTGTAAGAGTGCCACCGAACTTGAATTCTCCCACTGTGATGGAGGTTGGATGCAACTGGACATGGCCAGTGAATGATTGAAGTGACACTAAGCTGGGGACTGCCACATCCTACTGGGTGACCCTGGGGCCCTTTCACAAGAGGGCTGGTGAAAACCTCATGAAACCGGTCCTAAACCATTTGTCTTCGGCTCTGTGTATGAAAAGAAACTGATCTGAATTTCACCCTCTTTGTATACCTGTAGGAACTCTGGAGCTCTTTCATAGCCTTTCACTTGAGTTGCTGGATGAGTGAGTGATGTGGTGGTCACATCAGCCAAAATTAGTGAGTGTTGGGTTAACACTCTACTTTCAAGTGTAGATTTAACTACATTGACAGGATGGAAACACATGCCATGTACTATGATTCTGATTTTGCTTCTGTTTATGATAGTGTAAATTCAGAGACTTGGATGAACTCCTTGTTTAAAATAGTGTCTGGCAAGAACCTGCCTTTGATTCTACATGCATAAATTAGAATTTCAATAAAGACTAAAGCATTTTGTTTCTAATATTCTCGAAGGTAAAGAAAACTCCAGTATGACTAAACATATGCAGAGCAGCAATTTTTAATACCTTATAAGTAGTAAGGTGTTTCAGAAACAATTTTAATGCTCCAAATGTAATGGTTTATCAAGCTAATCAAGGTACATCACAGTATTTAAAGTTACAGAATTTTTGGTTCAAATAAGATACTTCAAAATTTATACCAGTGGGCAAAAGAGTAAACTTTCCAGTGCAAACAGTTTACTACAATGCAATACACAGGACAGAGAACTCAGCAACACCTAACTGTTTTTCAAAGAAATAATACAGACGAATATACTGCACAATACTACAGTAGTAGCAGATGTGGTGTTATCAGGATTTGACAGCATTTTCACATAAATTATTGTGTAAGCACAGTTAATCATTATGTACAGGTGGTCAGCCACCTGTTTAATTCAGTTTCAAACTGATTTACACAGCTTTTAAGGTAAACAACCCCCCCTCCAAAATTACAGTTTTGCCTGTGTATCAGCTAATGTGGACAATTTTATTTCCCTGCACTGCCCACCATCCCACAAAGAATGGAGAGAAAGTTGAAGCTTGTATTCCCCTTTACAGCCTTGTTTTAGCTGCCAAGTTGTAAGGAGTGGTGTTATACAGGTAGTAACAGATGGTTCCAGCCCCTCCAAAATGAATTTTTACGGGCTATATGAACAGTGGTGATTTCATCACTTGTGTTTCATTGTTGTGTCACTAGATCTGTGTTTCTGGTATTGCACTGCAGACTGTGAAAAAGACCAGCCCCACTTTACATGCTAAAACTCCTCTTCTGCAGTTGTTATGCAACCCAAATATTTAAGACATAAAAATCTTGGTTATTGTTTCGGTAGTCCTGATACTTAGCACATATAAGTTGTGTAAGATGTCAAGAAATGCTAACAGCTTTGCAGTAAAATAAAAGTGAAGCAGCAATCTCATTGTGCCTGCAGGTGGGAATCCCAGTATCAACATGAGTTCGGTGCACATAGTTATGTTTATGCCAATATGACAAGGGAAATTAATTCTCGCCCTGCTTTTGGACAGATTAGATCTGCATTTCAGTCTATATTTTTCCTCCTGTGGTTACCTGATTAAGCCTGTATTGTACCCTGGGATAGTTTATAGCTGTCATGGACTATCTTTTTTTCTCTTTTTCCCTTAACTCGAGTTAAAGGTTAAAATGGATAAACAGACCCTATTCCTATAAGGTATTCAAAAACCCACCAAAATATCCAGAAAACTGATATTATTAAGTGTCTTCTGACTACATTACTGCATATCCTCTAGTTGCTTTTTGGGATATCAGCAGTCTTTGAAATTTGTGCCTTGAGCACAGGAGAGCACTGTTAGGGACACTTCAGGACTATGGGAGAGATCCACATTTCTCAGCATCCTCCAACTTCTATGTTATCTCAGCAGCCCATCTTGAATCTACTTCCATCATCTCTATTTGCTATCATCCCCCAGATTCCTCTCTACATTTCCCAAATCAGGATGGGTGCAGTTTGCAGATGCTTGTAACTTGTCCTCAGCTCATTTGCTGGCGGGGACTCCAAAGGGCCAAAATATGTCCCTTCTCTCCAGCTCTGAAATCTCCCTCTGATGCTTTTCTCTCCAAATATGTTCAAGATGATAAAAAAGTTATCAAATTAGGTTCTGTCCTGATTCCATTTTGTGCTCTGTGCCTGTTGAAAAGCTGAAAGGGAGACAGCTTTGTCTGTGCTTACATAGGAATGGTGATTTTGTAGGATTTAAAGTATCCCCCTGGTGCAACCACACAGCATCTTTGCACACATCCCTGCTGACCATGTTAGAACACTTTTTGGGCTGCTGAGATCAAGGTGTCTCAAGCTGGAAATGCCAAGATTTTACAAAATGTCCCAACCCTATATTCTTCTGTGTCCATCCTGTGAAAAGTGCCACAAAGCTGAATTTCTTTACCAGACGTTTATTTATTGAGAGTGTCATAGTTTACAGGCAGATCACATGGATGGTTTTGTGTGAATGTGGTGTTTCAAGAGTTGTTTTTTTCTCTATATGTACATATACATGCAGAATATGCCCAAAATATAAGCATATTCTGCACTAAGCACTTCAGCAGGAAGTAAACCTTGCAACACTGCATAAAACTGACAACAAAAGGAGAGTCAAGGCACATTTTACCTGGTCCCTTATCAAATTTCAAAAACCTGCTGAGGTAGGCAAGGTATAAGTGCAACTCTTCAAGGTTGCAAAACCTTTTCTTATACAGAAGATCCTATTTGCCTTTGGTCTCTATCAACATACAACAGAAGCTTTGTCCTTCCTTTAGAGTTGGATATTGCACTGCTGGAGTAGATGAAGAGAGATCAGTAGGCACCCATCAGTTGATTTAATGCACTTAGGAAAGAAAATCCTAAACCCATTTTCTATTCAGTTATATAGGACTGACCCACATGCGGACGGTGATGGGGTGAGTTGTTGAGGAACGGTACTACTCAGGGTAAAGCTGTGGCCACTTGCAATATAATGCTATTTGGACACAAGCTTTACATCTCTGCCCATCACCCAACCTACCTGTGTGTCTGGGAGCTGGCAGAGAAAGCAGACTTTTCACAACAGGGGAAGAATTTGGCAGATTCTTGTACAGAACTACAGGAATTACAGAATTACAGAAGTTTTAATATTCCTTATTTAGGTTATGGAATAGGAATAGGAACAACATGTGATTAGCGAAATACATTCAGTGCTTGAAAAGCAGATGGGCTGATCTGAAAGGCTTTTGCTGCTGTGAAGAAGTGAATGAGTGGTGGTGACAAGTACATTTGTCTTCTGTTTGTTTGTCTAGTTTACTAGAGGGTCACTAAGGATTAAGTTTGTCTGATAGTTTCAGAGTTCATCCAGAATTTTTTAGTCTCAGTGCACCCAAGAGCAGACACTGGGTGTCACCTAGATTTTTTAGGTTATTACCCAGGAAAGTGGTAATAGCATCGATTCGTTTAAATGGAATTGAACAGAAATGCATGTGTATTTTGTTTTTTTGCAAACAGTCTGAAATGAATTTTCCTAGTTAGAACTAGGACGTAAGCACTGTAGGTTAGTGTATAGGTATCAAAGGTGGCCTATTTTATTGCAGGCTGTTAGCCTTGTTGAGAGGGTGCAAGATTCATTTGATTGTACCTGACTATCACCTTAATGTGTAGTTTACCTTACTGCTTCTCCATCACTTCTCTCTCTCCAAATATTAACAGGTGTGTTTACATAATTATAAATACAGAAAACACAGAAAACATTCATGGTAGCAGCCACTTAATGAGGGGACTTATTTAATTGAAATCATAAATCTGAGTAAGTTCCTACTATGATGTGATCTGACAAAAACGATCATAGGATAAAATTGCTGCTTGCTGATCCTCACCTATCTTACATCTCAACTTGCTGCAAGATTGAGGCAAACTGCACCAATTTACTGCTCCCAACTGCCTCATAATGGACACTTTGCTGTGCACTCTCCCTTCATTACAGCACAGGTCATGGCTGTTAACAGGGACTCTTGCCACTTTTGACAGATAGTCACTACCAAGATGAATGGCACTAGCCACATGACCACTTAGTACTATGCTTTTCCTCTCTAGTACCTTTAAAGCACTTATATTTTTTAAAAACTCACTTCATCCTTTAACTGTTTATTAACTAGGAGAATCAATAGGAATCTGCTGAAACCAAACCCATGCAATTCTTCTAAACTTAATTGGGTGCATCACTAAGAATAAATCTGGGCATTTGTTGCATGCCAGTAGTGAGAGATACATTTAAGCATTTATTTTAAATTCCTTAAGGGCTTTAAGAAAATTTGCTCAGATTTTCTGTATGTACCTAGTTCCAGGTTTTACAATGATTAAAGGAATCAAAGCTGCAAGGGCTGAATCAAAATATTAAGTATTTTTTTTCCTTTTTAATCACAATATTCGTGCTTGAATTTATGGTTTCTTGAAATGTGAAGTATTTCTATTTTCCCTATTTCTTATGTCTCCATTTAACACTGTTAGCCTACATATTAACAATTTTCTTTCTAGCAAATTCATGTTTTACTAACAGACATGGGAAAGCATACTTTATGCATGCAAATGCCAAGCACTTAATAACAAAGTTGCTGAGGTGCATTCAGTTAGCTAAGACAAATTGTTTCTGAGATGGTGCCAGACATAGTCTGAACACATGTATTTTTCGTCAGCTCGCTGCATTTCATGGCAGATTGGTAAAAATAGCATTTACTTTCAAAAAGAGTAGGAGTGATTAGACAGAGAAACTTTTTAAGAACACATTTATACTCCTGTAATTTTTTTTTTATTGAAGTCTCCCAGAGTCCCTAGTTATGTAAATAGAAAATTAGTTATTTTTATCAACCAGGATACTCCTTAAATAGAGCAGACCCATGCTGAAGGTCTTACAAATTCTGAAAGGTTTCATAGCTGTGGTCACTGAGTGAAGGAACTTTCCTGAACAAAACAACAGTTGGTTGCTAAGCATGTTAGAGGCAATGGGTGTGCCAGGAATATCAAGATAAATTTAAGAGCCAGACATTCAAGTTTTGGTGAAACTTATATTCCATTACAACTATCATGGAAATTCTCTGGCCAACCTTGAGTTACTGCACCTAGCCATACTTTTAAGCAGTGGCACGCAAGAAATTGCACTGAATCTGCATGCACATACTGATGACCATTTGAGTGAAGTTCAGAAGCACTCAGTTCCGCTAGGCTCTTTGGGAGATGGTTGGAAAAAAAGCAGGTCTGCTAGAGAAGACCAATACATTATCCAGTTTGATGATGATCTGTTTTCTCTTTGTGACATCTACTTTTCTTTTCTTTGTATATATCTTTATCCTATTTTGACTTTGTGTTGGGCTTCTTCCTGTACAACTAATAGGATTGAGACCCCAAAAAGGGGTCTGTGGGGCACGTACAGCCAAGGAGGTTCCTGTTTTGTTTCTTTTTTTTCTCCTTTCTCCAGATCCAAGTCAACCAGTAACTTAAGGCTTTCTTTCTTATCTTAATTCAAGGTATAAAAGTAAGGTTTTGTGGCAGCGTATGTCTCCCGAGAACCAACTACAGTGTAGATGTCTCTCTTTCCTACACAGGTGGTAGTCAGTGCTACTGGGATGAGAGAAGTATAGAAGAGAAGACTCACAAGAGATGGTATCTCACCTTGCTAGGGAACTTCTAGGAAGCCCTCTCAGCCCTGGATGTGAATATTGTTCTCTCCTGTCCAGATCTACATTTTCAGGATGATGTCCAGAATTTGCCTCTTCCATATTTCTCTTCAACGTGCCAAAACTACTGCTGCTCCTCAAAGGTGAGGTGATGTTTTTTGCTGCCTTTGGTAGACCACATGGAGAACTGATGTCTTCCATCTCTTTGGCATAGATGGCTGATTAATTTTTACACTCCGCTCTGGCATTTTCTTTATCTCCTGTGCACCTCAATTCCCAACTGCTGTCAAAGGAGAGAGGGACGGGAGCACATGTGCTGTAGGCCAGACCACATTTTCTGGCTTTAATTACACGAACAAGGGTTTTTATTCAGACTATAAGCAAAAAAAAAATCACCTGCAAAGTTGTGATTCATAGAATCATAGGATGTTTTGGGTTGGAAGGGAGGTTAAGGATCCTGTGTTTTAAAGTGTTTCCAACTCCCCTGCCACAGACAGGGACACCATTCATCAGAACAGTTTGCTCAAACCCCCATCCAACCTGGCCTTGATTCCTCTGTATTTTGTTTTGAAAGAAAAGCACTTTGAGACTTTATGACATGGGTTTTGTATTTTTTTCATATTAATGCACAAGGGTGTGAAGTTTCTTGATTCTATAGATTACTACAATGTCATTATTAAGTAAAAGAGGCCGTTGCTCTGAAGATGGACCTGTATCCATGGCAACTCATATTTCAATGTCTATATCTTCAAACATACAAAAGAGCAATCTCCTTATAAACTATTTGTGCTATAACACTATCATGTGGTCTGTGACACATCAGCTGAGATGGCCACGATCTCCCTGCTGGTGCTCCACGCTACGTCCATAGGGCACGGCCACCTATAGCCTCCATTTTGCTTGGCAAGGCCTCACTTTTGTGCTTTCCTGTTTTGCTTCTTTCCTTAATCTGAAATAAATACCACTCGGATGGAAAACACGTCTGCTCTCTGTGCATGGAAAAATAACCATAACAATTATCATGGCTTTCATTAACAGCAACAGTGACCTGGGGGTAGGGTATTTCTCCAGTGTCAATGACCGCACAAGTTAAGGGACCCCTGCTCAACATCAGGTCCTCAACTCTTTCAGATGGCCATTAATAGGAAGAAATGCCAGCTCTCAGGGCCATTATTGATTAATTAATGCAGACTATAAAACACTTTATACATAGTTTCACTCTATAAAATCTCTGGCAATTGAATAGCCTCTCTGCTTTGAAAAAATTCACAGAAAAGTTATTTTGTATTATCTCTTAATTTATCTGCTTAATATGAATACATAATTAATGATACAGAACAATTTTAGGGAAAGATCTAATAGAAATAATTACACTGAACTCACAGGCTTCTAGGGTTACAAGAATCTGTCACTCAGTTTACACACAATTAATGTTTTCTCTCTATATAATTCTTGATCGTTTCACTATGCTTTGCTCTTGACAAACAGTCAAATTATGTGGTTACAACTGCTATTAGATTTACATTGCATTGTCTAATTCACTTTGCCTCATGAAATTAGATGAATTATTAAACACATAATCTGTTATTCCCTATTAAAATTAATTGATTTTCTTGTCAGTTTAAAACTAATGAATTGTCTAGGGATATTCTCACAAACCTCATCACATAGCTGAAAGATTATTTTATTTCTCATAATTTCTGATAATGATCTTTAGAATGTGATAGCTGTATACATATGCACAGTAGTAAATATATAATTATTCCAGCACAGGTTTCTCAACTCACTTTACAGAATGCTTTCAGTTTTTCTGCTGAGACAGAAAAAAAAAAAAAAGTTTTAAGTTATATGAAAAATAGAACAACTACCTGTAAGTAAAGGTACTTTAGACTGACAGGAAAGAAAGAAAGAAAGAAAGAAAGAGAGAGAGAGAGAGAGAGAGGGAGGGAGGGAGGAAGGGAGGAAGGAAGGAAGGAAGGAGGAATTTAGGGTGTAGGCAAATTGCTGATAAAATGAGTTAATGTCCTCCACAAATTAAAGTAATATTTGATAAATTACAAACCAAACTGTGTGCCACGTTAAAATAGAGAAAACTATGAGCAGTACCTTCTGAGAGACATGTTCAATAACATTATTCCTTAGTGTATTAATATTTCAGGGAGTAGTCCAGATGTGTCTGAATTTTATAATTAATTTTATTAATGAATTCTTTTATTCTGATGTACTTCATCTTGCCTTTCTCCACAGTTTATTTTCTAGCTTGTTTACTTTAATATTGATGAATTCAGCTGCTTCATTTGGCATATTTGACTTTGTTATATTCCTACATATGTCTATAAATCCCCATTCAGCTCTTTTGTCTATAAGCAGTTTCATTGCTTCATGCAACACAATTCGCCAACTCACTTTTAATTCTCCTGATTGCAGTGCTCATCTAAACCAGTGGCACTGGCATCAGTGGTCTCCAGCATGTAGCATTGACACAATAGCTTCCCAGGGTTTTGAGAAAGCTACTAATTTCACCTTTCAGCCCAGATAAAGTACTTGCAAAACTGAAGCAGCCCAACAGTGTTCCACAACATTAAAGTTCCTAGGATTTCGGTTGAATAGACTTTCTCTTATTTATTTCTACGGCTCATTCCCATTTTATGCATATGATTGCTATTTACCAGGAAACAAACATTATTTATGCCTTGCATTTTAAAATCTTGAAAGATTATGTGTTCCCTGGCTTCTTTCTAACTCTGACTTCTAATGCATTCTTTGACTTTTCTTTCTTTCAAGTCTCAGAGAAATATTTTCAAACAAGTCCAATTATGCTTCCTTTAAATGTGTCTCTGTGTTTCACTTCAATCGAAAAAATGCAATGGCATGATGAAAATAAAAAATGTTTGATGGAACAAAATAGTGTTATGCCATTATTTTCATAGACTTATCATGCATAAGCCTACAAATATGTCTAAATAATATTTATGGTATAATTTTAAGCAGTTTGCAAAGCTTATTGAATTTTACTCTGCATTAGCAGTCTGAACTTCTAGGAATTCGAATTCAAACAAGGAGGAGTTACAATCTTTTTAGAAATGTTTGGTTGAATACATAAAGAATAGCGCCACAGTAGCATGAAAATGCCTGTAGTTAATCTGTATACTGGTATCTAAACTAAGCTATTGTTTATACGGTTCTTTCAGACAGTTGAAAAGATATATTGTTGGGTTAAGGGTGGCTGATTGTTCCTCCAAAAGCCAATTTGTCTGATTTTTCACCATCATTCCCCATTTCATTTGTGGTAGTAAGTCTCCACTGTCTCATCTTCACTGGAAGTCACACTGTAAATTATCAACATTTTGTCTTGCAGTTTTGCAAAAGTGTTTCATCTTGTGCTCTGATCTGCATCGTCCTGGAGAAGCACAGCTGGAGACTGACTCATTAAAGACCTTGAAAAATGAGACCAAGGACCTGACATGGTATTTTGTCTAAAGAAGAAACAACTTGCCATACTCTCTACTTTCTGTTTTCCCCAGTATCGGCTGCATCTTGCTGGCATCTTTCTTGTTTCTTTACAAGGCTGCTGAGTCCTCATATGCAGTGTGTCTCATTAACAGGCTCCTGTAAGACATAACTGGCAGATTGCTGTCAGCAAGGTCTGTCATTTCTCTCTACAATGGTGTGTGGTCTCCTGTGTTCACTGGAGGAGAGCAGGGACAAGATTCAAGCCTATGGGAGAGGTTTCTGTGGGGTTGTCAGGGCCTTTTTTCCACACACTGCAGTGTAACACCAGTTAGACATGGTGAAAGAGATGTGCTATGTCAGGTACTCCAATGGTCTTGAAGACAGAAGTCAATAGTCATTTGCAAGGAAAATACAAAGTGAGGAGGTAAGTCACCACAGAGGTGACTTACATCATCAAAGCTAGTTCTACTCTGTACCATTTCATACAGCCAAGTGGTGGCCACTGTCTTGTGATGATAGGGCTTGGTTGAAGCCCAAATGACTTGTGTCTCGAAACAGGGACAAAAAGCTTTCTAAAGGAGCTACACCTTCTGGAAGGTGGAGTAGACCAGTGAAGGTACTTGATCCTTGCTAACTCCATTTGCTTTGTACTCCATCTCTGCAAATAGTGGGACTAGCTCAGGGTTTCACGTGAGGTCTTTCCACAGACTAAGCCTCATGCCAGGCAGAAGCCACTGGACCTGACCCTCGAGTCCGCAGAGCCAGGACAGAGTGTGGCCCTCCCTGGGCTTGTAGGACATAAAGACTGTCACTTAAAAGGTTCCTTCCCAGGAAATATGGGACATGAGGGAGAGGAGGGACTCAAGAAATGGCCTGAAACCTTCATCTGTAGGTGGGATGAGGACTGCCTTGACTGAGCCTGTGGGACCTTCCCAAATCTGAACTGAGCGATAACAATACAATCACTATTCACTTCTAAAAATCCCACCAGGCTCTACAGTGGAATGTGGCATTTTTATAGCCCCAAATCAGGGAGGATAAAGCCATTAAAAGAAGCTTCCCCAGGTCAACACAGTAAAATGTAGTTTGTATGTTATCAAAGTTCAAATAACTTGCTTGGTATTATTAGTGAAAATTAAGATTCTACCTACCTAGTGGCAGTCCAGCAGCAGCAACTCTCCAGGGAAATATGTCTGTGTGAAACATACCATGGAAAATGTGCTTACTGTTTTACTCTCATAGTTATTAAGAATACTATGAAAACCTCACTTGATATCAGCAATTTGTATCTTTATTTTTCTTTAATAATGCATAGCTTTCCAATCTTTATGATAAAAAAGAAAGGTATCCTTTCAATTATTTACTATTTATTTGGTAAGACTGTGTATAATAAATTCAAGAAGGTATTTACTAGATGATTACTATTCTTATTATTTGCATTGCTTTAGCTCTTAGTACAATGATTATTTTTCAAACTGTAAATGAGAAATGAGGAATGAATTCTCCTTTTAAATTTCAACAGTTCTATCAGACTGGTTTGTATAATTTCTTCTTTAATTATACTGGAAAATAAAGAGAAGTCATCTGTATATCTTTAATTCATTCATTGATTCCAATATTCAATACGAGTTTCATGAAGATGGTGTAAACAACAAAGGGTTGTTGTTTAAGAAAGAAAGAAAACAAAATTAAGAGAAAAACTTTGAAAACTGCGATAGAAGTATTCAAAGACAGATTTTTGTTTGGGACCATTTTTTTTCTCCTATGTAAGCTGTACCAAAAGTTTTAAGATCATTTTGAGTTTAAAATGCTATGCAGATATTATTCATTGTGGTAGTTTCAGTGACTTCTGAGGTGATTCCTACAAGAATGCCAATCTACTGTGTTAATGTGGGATTTTTCTGCCAAGCTATTGAAGTAGATATTTAATCTGTTCCTTTACTGACCAAGCAAATTCTTTGATTTGTTAGCATGGAGTCAAATATCATAATTTCTCTGTGTACACAGTGTAACCAGTTTATCAAGAAGTGGTAGCATGGTGGCAAATAAAGTTTCATGTCAGGCAACTTGAAATGAAAGTTCTCCAGTAGTGAATACTCAAATGCTAAACAATGAGGAGCAGGCTGAATGTTGGCTTTGATGACAATAATAATATATAGAAGAAAAAAATTATAAAACTTTAAAACCTTAGAGATGTAAAAATATATGTACTTCGCTTTCATACCCAATTACCAAAGTAAAAAAAAAAATAAAAAAAATCTCCATACACACCCAAATGCGTAAGCTTGCAAAGAGAACAAAGACTGCTATAAATATTCCAAGAAGCCAATAAAAAACTAGGAGTGGTTAGTTCTTCTGTGTAATGGGCTCCCATAAAAGCTTTTATTGTTAAGGGAGTTACTTTACTAAGAGCTGTATGAAGAAAACTGAATGAATGTGAAAAATTGCATGCAATAACCTGAACTGAAAGATGATTATCAGCCTCTGAATTCTATGCTTTTGAGTGGGTACTGCTGTTAAGAGATTGCCGTTGTGGTTAAAGAAAAGCTTGTTTTGTACTACTACCCCTCCTCCAGGTGTACAGAGAGTCACTGTGTTCTTCTCCAGTGTCTTTGTCTGTCCATATAAAATGTCATTTTTTAAAATTGAAGGGCCTGATCCTGCATTTTTGCTTTCAAGAGGCACTTCTCCTGTGTGCTGAAACAGTTCCACTGAAGCAATTTTTAGGATTTAAGGGTCTGATGACCCCGTCCTGGAAGCAGATGCAGTCGTGACTCACTCTGCCAGTTCTGTTGCACTGAACCAAAGGAGAATGTTAACCTGCAGTTTGTAAGTGGAGCTTGACCTAAAATCAGAGAAATTCCCTTCCATGACTCAGATGACTGTTGAATCCACCATTTCCCAGGAATAAAAACAGGGTTTCTTTCTGTGACTGTTGATTTATTTTTTTTTTTTTACTTAGTGAGGTATTTACCAGTACACCAAATGCACACATTGGTAAAAAGCAAAAACCTTGAAAGCTGTTTCTCTTACAGCTGCAAAGGAAGGAAGTAAAACCCATGGTTATTTCTATACTTCACTATATGGGAGGTGTCTGAGAGCTGTGCTAATTAGGACCTTATCAGTGGCTAAACGAATAGGCATGTATCATGTGCATTCCATGTCACTTCAAAGTGAGCTCCAAACCCCGAACATTTACAACACCAGACTTTTAGATATTACCACTTTACAGAATATCTTTTTGCCCTTGATTTTACAGTTCTTTTTTTTTTCCCCAGCACTCATCAAAAACAAAAAGAGAAGAGGATGGCTGCAAATGAGAAACCCGTTAGATATACCTGCTTGGAGTTTCCATGGACAATGCTAAGACACTATGCTTGAGGCCTCTCTTTCACAGTTTCACGTGCATTCGTAATTCTTTATCATTCTTGCTGACATTTGCAGAGATCAAGTCAAAGAGAAAAGCACTAACATCAGCGTTACTGCTGCTTCTCTTTCTGTTCTGTTTCCAAGGAATGAGATAGTTTTAAAGAAAAATTGAATGGAAGATACTCTTCAATCTTGTGCAAAATCATCACAATGGAAATTGAAAGCACAGGAGTTGAACATGGCTTCATAAATGAGAATTAGATTTTCCTAGATCTGCCCAAATTTGCTTTTTTCTTCCTACCAGTCTCCAAGAATTGGTACACCTTGTTAATATAATTTTAAGTAAAATTTATAACTTTTATTTATCCTAATAAAAATACCATTCAAAATCTCTAAAGCACTAACTCATTTTCAACTTTAGCAGGCCACGTAGAAATTTTTGCTAATTCTGTCTACTAGAGAATTCTGGTAATAGCTACACTATTCTGCATACTAAAAAGTTTTGCACTGCATTGGCCATTAGGCCAATCTCCTCAGAGGTTAACAAATCTATGCTACTGACCGTGTACCTTGAACACAAGAGAGGAAGTGCTGTGTCACAGCAGGAGCCTATTCCAGTGATGGGAGGCTCTTCTGAAGAGCATCTAGCATGAAATCATCTCTCCCCAAGAAGAAAACATCTCTTGGACTGGATAATTACCCCTTGGGGACAGAGAAGGCTGGTTGCAGACTACTTGATTCCCTAGGTATAGTTTCTGCTAAACAATCATAAACCTCAGACTCCCTGAAAGAAAATATTTCCCACACATTCCATACTTCTCTTTACCTGTAGCTGCTTTTGGAGGAGGTTCAGTGGTTATAATCACGTGCTCCAGGCTATTTTAACACCTTCAAAAAAGAGCAGCAAGATTGACTCTTCATTATTATCAGGTAGTATATGCAATTTAGACCTAGGAGGTTAAGGTTACTGTCTGATCTGCCTTTTGCCTATAAGTCTCACCAGGAGAACAGGCTGCACATGTTCAAGTTGAAATGGGCCCTTTTTGCTGCTTAATATCAGGAAGTTCTCTGTGCCCATATCTCCAAGAGGGGATCATGGATACCTAGAAGGGAGCACTTGGTTAGGTGTGTTAGACAGACCCAAATTTGCCACTTTCACCAGGTGTGCCCTGATGAAGGCTACCTTTGACAGGGAAATTACTTATATTTGCCACCTTCAGCTCTGGATGTGCAAACAGTTGGTATAACCACTAGGCTGGGAACAGAATACTGAAGGGGTAAGTTAATAGGATACATGTTTCCAGCAAAGCATGTGAGTGGTGGTGATGTGACTGGAGGTTAAAATCACTCCTACGCATGTGGGGTGGAGAGCGTGGTTTGACATGAATCTCCATCCTATCTGACCTCTGCAGATCCAATTCAAGCTGTTTTCTATCACAATACAACTGCTACAAATACCTGTTAACCTTAGTAAACACACAAGTTGTTAGCAGAATTTCCAGGTGAAATTAAGTTCTGTTCCACTCACTGTCGTTTGTCTGCCTGAGATAATAGGTTGCTGCAAACCAGCTGCAAGAACCTGGGCATGTTCCAGCCAGAGGAAGTCTTCTGAATATTGCACTGAGCTGGAAATAGCAGAAGGCTATTCTGAGCTTGCAGGCAGAGGAGCAGCTGTGTGGCAAGGGTTGCATAGTTTTCTTGGAATAAAACCTCGGCCTTTGAAATTCCCTACAGTGTACTTAGACATTTATAACTACGTTAAATCACAATTTTGCTTAAAGTAGTTGTGCACATGGATCTACCCATAACTCTACCAGTACTATAGATGTGCTCGAGAAATACCAGCACCTCAATGCATTGCAGAACTGTGTAATTTGACTCCCCAAACTTGTAAAGTATCATCTCATTCTCAGCCTCCCACTCCTGAGCTTACTTCTTTTTGGTGAGTTGCTTAAGCTGCTTGTAAGGCAACAGTGTTAACTAAAGAGGTGATCCCCTGTCATTTCCTCAGGAAATCAAGTATATTCTTGAAAGTCCTCATAATAAAATACTAACTGATTTAGAGAACAGTTATGGCTCAAAATAAAGGAAGTACCTAAAAGGCCAGTACTGCAGCATCATTCAGGGAAACTTCCATTGCAATTAATGAAAGTTTTTTTTGAGAAATGACTTAATATTGGATCTATAGAGACATAATTATGGAAAAAGGCATTATCATGTCGGGCTATGTATGGTCACTTGTTGTGTGACAATAGAATATTTTGTTCATAATGAGGGCTTATTCAGTTTGGTTGCTTTAAGTTTTCAGCTTCTAATTATGGTCTTTAGAAGACAATGGAGACGGCTTAAAATAATAAGAATGCTGCTAAAATTGCTATGGCTGCTGTGATATTACAAAGACACATGTTGGCTCCCTGTGTATAGTATACATTTAACCTGTCACCAAACCCAGACCATTTCACAGGTAAAATGTAAAGGGATGCATTTAGTAGCTATCAAATGAACATTTTTTTGTAGTAGTTGAAAGTAACTACTTAACTTAAAACGCTACTTTATTAAATTATAAATTAAAGTATGTTACACAAAAATGCTCACAATTTTCTTCTGTTATCGCATGAGTCATTCTAATGCAAAGTTACAGGTTTCTGGAACATAATGAAATTCAAACTTGCATTCTTAGTGCAGTTGCCATGGCCAATTCAGCTGAAAATGAGAATTATAGTGAGAGCATTTCCTGGTCTTTGACCCCTCTTATAGGGTTTTAAAAAGCAGGTTTTTTGCAGAGCATTAACCTCATTCTCAAGCAATTCACTTCTCTGAGTAATATGAGAGGTGTTAAAACACTTCAGTGAAAGGAAAAGTATTTAAACATCTTTTTTTTATGTTTCAAAAGACTGGAAATTTAACTTGATGAATTTCTGGCTGTGTAATGCAAAAGCCTGACAATAGAGCCAACTGTAATAAAATACGGACTCTAGTATATATACATATTTATCAAGATAATGCCTTGTGACAGCTAGGCAGTAAGAGACAGCCATATTTGACAAGTTATAGTTACACATATTTTGTATTTTTCTCTATTTTAATGTTAACTGCACACAATAAAAAGAGGGGAGGAAAAAAGGGAAAAAAAACAAAAAAGTTGTTGATCCTGGGCAATGAAAGGAAATTTCATGGGTCCCTATGGTATTCTGTGAAACTTTCTAAGAAGTCATCATATGTGTCCTATAATCCTATGGCACCAGCAGAATGGTCCTGAGCTAAACTGAAATGCATACTTTAAATGTGTTAAAAGTCTGTAGTTCAATTTATTTTGCTTTGGAAAGTTTTATAACTTGCACTAAATTATGCCCATGGATTCTTGTAAAAGTGAATTCTGCTGACGTAAAGGGGAATGGTTTTATATAAGTATATGTGCGTATATATATATATATATATATATATACACATATATACCAGAAATTATTCTTATCATCTCCAGCACAAAGAACAAGTGAGTCTGAATAATAAACCCAAAATTAAATATTAAACATTTAATGTTAAATATGAAATATTAAATACTGCATAATAAGCCTGCTCAGTTCCAACTTTTTATCTGCTTTATGACAGAGTTAAGAATAAGTCATTGCAAATACCATGTTATTAATGAAATGGACTAAATTGCTTATTACAAAGTTAGATCCTATCCATTTTTGGTCCCTATACACTATATTGACATTTTGTGGCTTTTCTTTCTTATTTTTAAGCTTTGACAAACAAGCACCAGCTTATCACTTTGGTAGCTTGTCACAGCCTGTACTTTCCAGGGAGTGTTAAAAAACACAATGAACTTTCTACAGAAAGTACTAGAGTAATTTGAAGAAACGATCCAACATGCAGAAATAACATTATTTCGCTATCTTGGAAAAGAACTATAAAATAGACGTGTAAAAACTTTATGTTGATTGAGGAGAGGCTTAACAAGATGAATATTTGTTTTCAAGTCAGATTGCAGAAATAAGAGAAGTGCCACCTAATGGGATGGCACTAAGCAGCTCATCTGTGGATTTACAGGCTTTTGAGGTAAAAAAGTGGTCGAATGTTGTTGTATTATATGGCTTGTCCTGTCAGGTACTATTATGCATACATAATTAATGCAACTGATGGGAATTAATGGAACTTCTCAAAAGGAAACCAGAGTGTGTCTCACTGCACGCTTGAGAGCGGCCTAGTATTTAGTAAGATTATCTTTTTAATCTCATCACGTTTGATGTTCCTGAAGCTCCCTTTTGGCTTACTGGTAAATATCTACCAACTGATGAGTTTGATATAACAAAGCACTAATTGCAATGCAAAAGACCAACATGTAGCTCTCAACATTTTATTTCTGGGGGCACGGGAGACATCACAGAAGAATGCACCTCACAAAGTCGTGGAGCTGCAGCTACAGAACCAGCTGCAGATGCTTTCTGTGGGAAAGCCAGATAAATGCATGGAAGTAGCTCCTCCAAATATAAGCAAAAGGACACAAGAAAGCTGTGCGCACCTCAGAAGATACTCTTGCTAAAGGATGGAGCTTGGGTCACTAGTGAAATGGGTATTGGAAGCATCTTTACAATGGCAACAGTTCTACATACAGGGGAGCCAATCCCAAATGCTGCTGTTATTGAAGATCCAAAACATGTTCATTCCTGTAGATTGAATCCAACCCTAACATGAGCATGTGTGATTTGCATAAGATGGACCTGAATCCCTCCACTCCCTGTGGTGTGCCAAGCACTGGGTCCACTGAGGTTCATCTATTCTAAGTGTTGCTTCTCCTTACTACAGGTGAAAGCACAATCCATCCGTTGAAGAAAACACATTGAAAGTGTTAAGCATGGAATTGCTATGTAAATACATTATTGCTTTCTACTGAAGAATACTACTGAAGAATAAAAAACATCAGTTGGAGAACTGGTTTACAACAGAATGACAACCACTCAATAATGTGTATTTTTTGAGACGCATATCTCTTTTGGAAAAGAAGAGAATGTAACTTAATTGACACTTTCGCAAGCAATAGTTGCTTCCTTTTCAAGCGTTTACCTTGCTGAGGAAAAAATTGAAATGCAGCCCAAGATATAAAATATTGATGTTGCATTATTCAAACGAGAAAGCTTTGGTATGTGTCTCTTTTGTTTAATCATGCTAAAAGCAGAAGTGCACGGGGCATAAATGACAGAACAATAAGGCTCTTATGTATTTAAATGACATCAGACTCACAATGTAGAGTAGAAAATAAAACGCCTCTAAGCCTAATATTTCCTAAAAAATCACAGACACAAAGCTTAGAGTTTATTAACATGATCCTGTAGCGTTGTTTTTTTATTAATGTAAGTATTTTTAAGAATAACGTTACATTTATATGTGTTAATCTAGACAGAAAAAATAGTAGTCTATATGTTCAGATTGTCAACTTAAACATTTGAAGTTAGGCAATTCCTGTGGAATCCTTATTTGGCCCACTTTTATTTTTCCACTAAAAAAACAATCACTAATTATATGAGCATACACTGTGTTTGCCACCAGCCTTCTGCCTCTTTCAGGACACAGGATGGACAATGGCCACTTAACAAAGGACTATTCAGCATTACATTTCATCTCTATTCAGCATGTGGCCTTATGATATGTTTATAGTATTCCTTGCTCTGAATACAACACTGTAATGTTCTCCTGTTTTTATTTTTTTATTTTACTCCTCACTGTAATATTTGACTGCCTTGCCAACGACATTGAATTTATCTTAGAGTGCTCCTGTGAGGCAAGTTGACTTTTTTCTGTATTACAAATGAAGAATAGGCATTTATGCAGGCTAAAAGCTCTGAAATTAAAAGTCTGATCTGGGATCTCTATTGTTTGATTTTTCACAGTTTCTTAATTTATAATTTTGAACAAGTCTGCATTATTTAAGTGCATGTATTTCCTAACATGTTAATATTTGAGTGTTGCTAACAATTTGTAAAAGTGATGTTAAGGTGGTTTTCACATTGTTTATAGGAAAGAATAATTAGAATTACATTTAAGCAGAAGATAAAATTTTTTTATTGTGAGTGTGGTTGAACACTTGAACAGGTTTCCCAGGGAGGTTGCAGACTCTCCATCCTTCAAATGTGGTATCCAGCTGGGCAAGGTCCTTGGTAATGGTTTTTGGCTAATCCTGCTTTGAGTGGGAGACTGGACTAGATAATCTCCAGAGGTGCCTTCCAGCCTCATCTACTCTGTGATCCTGGGCTTCTGTGAGGTTTTAGCTATGTTAGCTGCAAAAAATTATAAAAGAGAAGAAACTGAAAAGTACAGACGGTATATTATGTGTACTTAGCTCAAAGTCTTTAAAATCCTTAAATTTATCATGCCTCAGTTCAATCAAGATAATGTCAGCACAAATTTAATGAAAAAATGTATAGCTGTGTTTAATGAAACGTGATAAATATTCCGTATCAATTTCTCTTAGATTTAGTAAAAAGACTATGAAATGAAGCCAAATATTTTCATGTGTTAAAAGATACCCTCAGTGAAGGAGAGATGACTAGTTTAAGATCATGGAATTTAGCAGCTGAAAAATAAAATGATAAGCAGTTCCAGCGCAAATTAAAGAAAATTTATGGAAATGGTATTAATTGCATGATTTAATCTAGGAAAACAGATTATTAGAATTTGGAAAACATAGTAATATTTAACTATCTATGTATGCCCTGTGTGTCTATCATTTCAAATTATCTCTTTTGTAACATAACAGAATGAAAAATACAAATTATTTTTTTTAGTACAATAAAACTTACAATAAGTGTATGTTGGAGCATAATGCACAACATTTCAAGGAAGACACCTAAAAATCCAAATGTTGTACAGAAGGACTTGCTAATTTCTTCCCTCTCCAGCTGATAAGAGATATCAGGTAGGACCCACATGGAAATTGTGCCAGCTCTTACCCACTGAGGGACAGGGAAACATCCCACAGTGTTGGATCACAGAACAGAAAGCACTTTCCTGCTCAGTATTACCTGATGGGATCAGAGCTCTGTGAAATGGGGTAGGGGCTCTACACAGGAAGGCTGGGGCTCATGCAAACCACTGGGACATGATTGCTGTGGAGCTAAAGAGTCCAAATTGGGAATTGCAATTGGAAGAGAGGAATAACAGAGGAGCTGAAGACCCGCTAGTAGCATCATCTCTCTGGCTAATGCATGACCAAACATCCCTTACTATACAAGTATCTTCCTGTAAAATGGCTTTCTGAAACCTTTTGGACAGCAGCCTAGTAGCCCCAGAAGTCTTGACTCCTGCAGTGCGGTGCATCACAGCTCTCAAGATCTTGTATGGATTCCTCCATCAATGCTCAGTGGGAGCAATTTTAGACACCAATCTTTGGAAATGCTGTCCTAAGACATGAATATTGGTGTGATTCTTTTATCATGAAGAGAGTCCAAATGAAACCAAGCTGGAGGCTGCAGAAGACAGGGACGATTGTAAAATTTTCTTTGCCCACAAGAGGGTACATCCCACACTGTGCCACTTCTTAGGTCAGGATAAAAATTCAGTTTAAACAGTCAATGAATGTGATGCAAAATTGGTCACACTTCAGATGCTTTATCTCTTATATCGAATTAGATAAAAGAAAAAAATCATCTTGTGTAGTTCTAGAGACAAGCAAAAGACAGGAAGATGTAAAAAGTGCTGAGCTGTAAAAAATTATATGGGCTTAAATCAAATCACAATAGAAAGAAGAAAACTGAACAGCATCATCATATTTTCTGCAGGTCAGGACCCTATTGTGCCTAATAGTGTCCATCCACAAACACACAAATCAGAGAATACTTGCCTTATTAATCTAATCGAACAAAAACATATTTGGAATTTATTTTTAAATATAAAAAATAATTTCAGAGATATTAAACACAGAAATTACTGAATCCCTGGTAGACAACTGGCAAACATAAATAAACCTACCTTTAAAAACATACAGTATATCACACTTAGAAAAATGTTTATGTTTTTCTAGACCTTAACAACAGAATGAGGCATTTTTCTCAGATCTTTAATAAACTTCAACTTTCTTTCATAAACTCTGCAAACATCTCTTAGACTTGCAGACAAAGCTGTCATGTGTCTGATGACTTTCAGGTCTGTAATTTGTGTTTGGTCAAGTAAACATGAAAATATGGTTCACTGCTAAGACAAAAAATGTATACAAATGAAAACAGAGATGGAGAGAAACGAAAGGCCAATGAATAACATATTTATCTGGCAGAGAAGGCTTATGAAGTGAGCAGTCAAACCTTTATTTTAGTTAGGTTTAGGAGTTCAGAAATGCTTATGTAGTTTGTATCTCTTGGGGAAGAAGAGTGATCTAGTGGGATGAATCTGACCTGGGACAGGAGTTAAAGAGTGGCCTGATGGGGCCAAGAAACTTGATCTGCTTCTCTTATTTTTATCTCAATCTTCTTTTCTTCTGTCTTTTCCTATGGCTTGAATGCATGGATGCTGTCTGCTGTGCTGCCTGTGCCCTGAGAGTGTGCTCACCCTCTTTGTCAAGTAGCACTTGACACCATCAGGGTAAGAAAGGATTTATTTCGTCTTGAACATAGCACTGAAGGACCAGTTCATTAAGGCTGGGTAGCATTTGCTGACCAAAGAGAGTTCCCTAGCTCTGTGATGTTTTGTTCAAGCCCTTGAACCCCCAATAAGTCAAAGCAGAGACAAAGCACAGAATCAGAGTTTGCTGACGGTAAAGATTGGTTTATTTACAACTTTTTCTTTCTTTCTTTCTACATTATACACAGCAACTATGAATGGAGAATTCCATGTATACCATGTTAATTTTGATGGTTTAAGAAGGAATAGCACATTGCACTTGCAGCTGCCATGAATTCCCAAGAGATATGTTATTTTGCATAGAACTGTCTTGCTCTACATTATACTCTACACATCTTGCTGTGCACACACCTTTGGTCCCACAAATGTACTTGTAGGGTGAAGAAAAGGTTTAAATAACAATGATAAGTTCTTTCACAAGCCAAGCTTTTTTGCAGATAGGCCAAATATTTATTTCTGTACTTCTGAGTTTCCCAAGGAGTTAACTTCCACAAGCTCCCACCCTTACTGCTTTGACTGTGATGGCTATGGAAGCAACTTCAGAGATCTTTTCATCACCACTAGACTCCATGTGTAAGAAAGCAACACACCTGACTTTTAGCCTCATGACTGCTAATGCCTTATGACACATGGTAGTTAAAGAAGAGGATGATTTTTAGGATTCTGGTTTCCCCATATTCTCTCAGACACATCTAACAGTTATACTCCAAAATAAATGGGCATGCAGATCTGGAGAAATACAATTGAAAGGCAAGTGGACTTAAGCAAGTGTTCCTCAGTATCTGATAATAAACTGAAGATGTGAAGGAAAGGAGAAAAACATTATAAATTCATGAGCTTTCTTTCTATTTTTGTGCAAGTGTGCAGTAAATGCCTTTATTTTTAATAGAAGTCACACTTCTATCTATATATCTCTATATCTTCAGCTTTCATGCAGCGTCTATTTCAATGATATCGTAAACTAGATATGCAGCAATGGGAAAACATTGATTTTGAATAAGAAAGAGCTACTACATTTCATTCACTTCTCACATTCAATGGAAGACATTGTTTCTGAGGTTTTGTGTCCTTCCAATACACATGGGAAAAAAATAGAATTGACAGACTGTAATTAAAGACTGCATTAGTGTATGTGCAAAAGCAGACAACATGAAAATTTGAGGAGTAAATTTAATTCTCCCATTCCTGACCATCAAAGTGTTTGGCTTTGTAATTTCAATATTTTAACATAATTTTTTGCTATGTTGTGCATATCTGTAGGACCCCACTTTTTAGTTTACACCTCCTGAGGGACTGAATGCTTCAGAGTTAATGAACTTTCTCATCAGTTGGCCATTAGTTTGAACTGAAGCCAACTCATCAGGATGAAAAGCATCTTGCATCTAATGGATGTTTGGGGTTCTGTATAGAATGAGTTTGGCAGGTCTCTTTCTCTAGCTGCCACAACACAAACATGCCATAATGCTCTGCACTAATTGGCAGATTCAGGGAAGAGGCCAAATGTTGGCTGATCTATTGAGTCTGATCTACCCTTTTTGCCCCTAGAGGAAATATTCCACCTCAGGTATGTTGTCATGGTTTGCCAGTGTTTCTTAAGCTTTCCAGACTGCCTTCTTTCAAAATCCAGAGGATATTAGTCATGAAGGACGTCTGATGATGCCTTTCATTATTACTAAATGCACACAACTATTTAAAGACACAGTCATGAATACATCCTTTGCACATAGGCAAACATTTAGTTAGCTAAACTGAATAAAATGTCACCTGCCTCCACCAAAACTTGAGGTCTACATATATTTGCAAAACTCCTGCTTGCTTCAAGGAGATTTTGTGTCCCAGTCCTGTATTGACAAGTGTTTTTGCTTACCCAGAATTCCCTTACATTGTAATACTTCAACATTTTATCATTTTATTTGTACATTCCAGAATGTGTATATATATATATGTGTGTGTGTGTGTGTGTGTGTGTGTGTGTGTGTGTACAGGTATATAATATCAATACATTCAATATTCTTCCTTAGAGGGGAAAAAACATAAGTCTGTCTCTGTATACATTAATTGGAAATTCTTTGTATGTCAGTGAATGGACAGGCAAAAAGCACATTTTTCAAAGGCATCTTTTTGACTCTCATCCTTTTAATCTTTTTTTTTTTTCCTCATTAACATCATAAAGTAACTGAAACTTAGATCTTCCTAGCTTTCACAGATACATATCCTGAGTTTATGTTCAGGCTGGACATAGAGTCAAGTCCTCCACCATGGCTGGATCAAATGTCACAAAATGGGAAAGGAAAGAAGACTAATTGATGAATAATCTTGTCTTGTGTTTCCCTGCTCAAAACATGCTGTTGCAACAGAACTTCTGCTCTCCTGACTACCTACACTGAAACAAGACAGTCATCCGAAACCTTTCCTTTGCACTGTCTGCAAATAACCAGACAAACTAACTTAGAAGGGAGAGATCTGAGCTCCTGTTTAAGCCATGCCTACCAGGCTTTTCTGTATTCTCTGAGGAAGCTTTCCAGGAGAGATCCACCACCAGAAATCAGTCATACACCCAGTGAAGGACAGAGTGATGTTGTCGGATGTATCATGCTTTTGGGTGTCTCCCCCAAGCTAAGATACTCTATGAAGACTTGTGTGGTGCACTCAGCTGCAAGGTGTCTGTTCTTCCCAAGCACCTCTTAATTTTTATTAGTCAGGCAACAAATAAAGAGTCTACATGGAGCACATTTCTGTTTCCTCCAGCTGTTTCCAAGATATAATTCTGCAGCTACACTGTGCAATGGCCAAGGCCTGGGTATCATATTTGTTTTGCAGCGTGCAGTCTTCTCCCTCTTAAAAACACAGCTCTACTCCCTTTGCTCATGCTCACTCAGTGTTTGGATATGCTTTGGGCACTTTACACCACTTGCTCTCTCCCTTTTATTCCCTTTCTTCTTTTCCTTCTGAAAATAAAAGAGCATATTGGTTTGGTGTTCATGACTTTGTGCTTATGTATTAGGCACTAAATGGTGATATTTTTATCTACTTCCCTCCAGTAAAAAATCTAACCATTCTCAAGGCCTCATATGAGGCAGGAATATTGTTTCTTAAACCATTACTTCTTTTTAAGTTACAGATCCATTTTTCTCCTTCACAATTACTGATTTAAACTCAGGACACCTACCCATTACTGCTAAAAAAATTTCATATGTATTTAACGTTTATTCAGTCCATTTGACAGGAAAAAGTTTGGTAGTGTACTTGGGAGAGTGGGACACAACATCATAAGCAATTTAAATACTTTAGAAATGTATATAAAAAATCTAAAAGCACATGATTGTACTAATAATACCAGTTTTAGAACAATTCAGTAGTAATAAACAATAAATATTACTTTTAAATATTTTTTAATTCTAGTTTTATTTTTTATAAAATCCTGAGTTGGAAGAGGCCCAGGAGGATCATTGATTCCAACTTCTGGCCATGCACAGGACACCCCAACAATCACACCATGTGCCTGAGAGCATTGTCCAAATGCTTCTTGAACTCAAGACAAGCTTGGTGCTGTGACCACTTCCTTAGGGAGCCTGTTCCAGTGTCCAGCCACTGTCTGGGTGGCTTTTCCTGATATCCATCCTAAACCTCTCCTGTGATTTTGCCCCTTGCTTGGACTCTACTTTTATCAAATTTGTAATGAATTAAATAGAAGAGGAGACTGTAAAACTGACAAGTTTAGATTACCAACTGAGTCTGCAATGAAAAAAATGTAAACCTTTCAAACATAAATACCATATGTTTTCCAGTGTCAGAGGCCAAAGTCAGCAGCCTAGAATACATTCCCACCGATGCTGTCACTTTTTTTAAAAAGTAATGAATGGTATTTTTTTCACTTACCCAACTCTGGCACCAATTCCAATGTTGCTTTCTTTTCCTTCAAACCCACCAGAAATATGTCAAGTTCAGGGGTAGGACTATGCTGACAGACATGTTTTGGGACCTCTTCCAGCTCCTATATTTTCACTGTTGTCAAGGTGTTCTAAACAATGCCAAACTCTTTGTCGGACTGTTCATCCAAAATTCAACAAAAAGGAAGGATCAGCCAAGGAGTCAACCAAGAAATCCATAAAGTGTTGAAGAGGGACTTTTAGAGTTGTCATTGTCATCTTACACCTAGAGGTTTTACCATTTTTTTCAATAACAAGCTTCCACAGTTACTACTGCAAACACTGATAAGAGCAGAGATTAGATCTGTAGTGAAGGCACATGCCAGAGTCATATCAGGCAACAGGTTTACCTGTTTAAAAAACTCTCACTAGAAACCTTTTAGTGCAGAACTTATTGTGGTAGCGTGGTTTCTTTGAAATATTTCTGTAAAACTGCGGGGGGGGTGGTGGTTTTTTTCTATTTTCAGCCCTCCTCACAGGTTATCTTTATTCTGTGTAGTCTGCTGCAATTTACTGAGCCACAACCCTCTTTCTGTTTTCAGTGCATGGCCTGGAAGAGGAAAGAGAGGACTTAAATAAAGGGAAAGAGTGCCTGAAATTCCAGAAACCTTGAAGAAATTAAGTTTCAAAATTTCTTAAAAGAGGTGGGATCAGCTTTAGTAATAAAAGTAATGTTTTAAAGTCACATCTGAATCCAAGCCAATAAGAGATACTGCATCATTTGCTTCCTGATTCCAGGTCACAAACTGCTCATCTTGTAAGAACTTTTCAAAAAACTGTTAATACCTACAAAGCAGATAAGAATATTGCTCTTTTTATTTGCATTTGTATAGACATTTTTCTTGTTTTTATACAGACATTTGAAATGTTTATCCTAATTTTCTATAATGGAGAAACTGCATATCATAGGTAGGTACGTCTCAAATGCTTCATAAGGCTTTTGATTTCACAAAAAAGGTATCCATCTACAAAGATAGATATTGAATGATTAGACAATGATCTCTGTTAAAATTTCTGTAGTTCTTTCATAGGTCTAATTATCTTTTCTTTTATGTTTGTAGTATTCCATGTGCAAATGAGTGTAATACCACAGGAATGCAACAATTGTTTTCTGCATGCAATTAAAGGGGGCCTTAGTGTCTAGTGGTATATTTTCAGGATACTTTAGAATATGCCAAATCCTGTTTACACAAAATGGTGCATAGTTTTCATGAGCGACTAAAAAGTGAGTTAATAATTCATATTTTACAATATTTACTGAGTAAAAGGGGTCATGCTACATTTTTTGCATTCACAAGCTCTGGACGCAGACTTTCCAACCCTTTATTTATTAAAAATGAAATATTATGCTAACCATGGCCTTTTAACAACAGCCTATTCAGAGGAGCCAAAGGTTTTTATTGCTGACCTATTAATCTATTATAAAATAATAATTTCCCTGAGTTGCCTTTCTTTAAAGAAAAGCAAAACAAAACCACAAAGAATAAGGATAAAAATTCCCCAAAACATTACCCAAACATGGGATTTCTTCTCGTTTCCTCCACCAGAACACATCAAGCAAATACTATAATTTATAACTTCCCCCCCCCCCCTTATAAATCATAAATCCACACAGGAAAAAAAAATCAGTTCTGTACATACCTCTCTTCTAGTAATTTTAAGTTTTCCCATGTCCATTAGGCCCTTACAACCTAATCTTGCTCTGCCAATTGCTCCCATGGTGAGATCATTAAGTAAATTATTTAAAGATCAAACAGCCTGCAGTGACAATGGAGTTCCATGTAAGGTAAATGCTTCAAAGGCCCCCTCCCCCATTCTCAAATTATAGCTCTACAGGCTATTCATCACCTCTGGATGGGGCATGCCCCACCATTACTTGGCTTTTTGCTGCAGGCTAAGGTAGCACCACTAATTGGCCTTTGTAACAAAACTGACCTGTGGACAGGATAAAACTTGTTTGGAGCTTTAGAGACAACAATTATTCAAGGTTAAAAACACATCAATGCCAGAGCTACGTCACTATAATAAGGGTGAATGAATTTCTTCCTCTTGGGTCTTAATGTGAAAGAATGCGTTCACGTTGTGCCCATGACAAACAAAAGCTCCTTCAGGTAGTTGAACCGGTCCACTTTTCTTTCTTTTCCCCACCCCTTCTTTTTTAGCTCAAGGACAAGAAGGTCTATCATTTTCTTTATTTCTTCAGAGCCCTCACAGTGAGGGCCCTTTGATCTCCGAGAATAATGGTAGATGGAACAATTTAACTGCTTCATACAGGTGCAGGAGTTTATTTGACAGGTTGTGGCTTTTATTTCTAGCACATTAGCTGCGTGCATACAAATAGGCTCTTGACATATTCAAGCAGGTAGATCAGAATTTTTTTTTTTTTAAGAAGCCTCAACAAAAACCTGACCACACCTGCAATGATGGCACAATTTGAAATGCTGCATAAATTAAAGACAGGTAAGGCCACTACATTCCCTGCTGTGAATGAATTTTTACAACGAGAAAAACAGCAAGCAGGGGCAAAAGGAGGATGCATCAAGTAAACAAAAAGGGATTCAGTCACTTGTCTCTCAAATTAAAGAGGTAGCATTTGATCTGACTTATCTGACTTATATTAAAATAAATGATGTTACTAGACAAGATTTTATGATGCATTGCCTATAAGAGGACAGAATGCAGGACAGAAGCAAAGTGAGGGAAAACATTTTTAAATGGCTTTTACTCACACCAGCACTATTTTCCCAAAGGATGATTATCTTTACAAATTTTCTTACCTTTACAGTTACTTATGATTATGACTAGTAAAGTGAATGTCTACCCTTGGAAGCCTTGTAAAATGACAGTTGCTTCACTGTTTGTTTGGGGTTTTTTTCAGTTTTTCACTTAAAGTGTCATTGAGATGGCTTGTGTAAGGGGATGCTATTCAATAGTGTACCAGCTAATAACAAGTATGCTAAAGATTGCTTCTTCAGACTGCTACCACTTATGGAAGCCACACACGCACTTTATGTTTGTTTGTGTCCCACCTCCTCTTTTGAGTTTGCTTTTTTTTCAGTGCATTGCAGTTCTTCAAAGAATATCCTACTCTTGAAGTCATGCATTCAAGAAAAATAAGGCATGGGAATGCACAGATCTCATGCTAACATAAATAATTTGTTTGGAAGTGTTATATCAAGACTAGTAGTACAGATGCAGTTATGCTAGAGTCAAGATATTTTATACTGGTTTAGTTTATTTGACTTGTGAGAATATTTATTCTAGTCTAGCAGTGTTTATGGCAATGTAAGTGCTTCAGCACTGCAGGGCTGTATAAATGTAAGCGTGACACTGCGTTCAAAATTATAAACCTTGAGGTCATATTTACAACAGTCCACCTCTGCCGATACAGCTGTGACCAAGAGCAACATGAAGAGGTAAGACAGGTGGTCAGCGCTGAGAAAAACCCTACATAGTCCTTTCCAGTCCAAACTACTCTATTCTTAGTGCACATTTTGTCACTGCAGTGGGCTGGTAATGTACTGCTTCATAGCTAATGTGCTCCTGGAGGACACATGGCCCTTTTATCACCTGTGTGGTAACTATAGTAGCTATTAAACAGATTTGGTGAAAATCACACCCCAGTTCCCTGGGCAATATAATGTTCTCAGAGAGGTAACAGAAGCACAAGACTGCACTGAGGAATAAATACTGAGAGTAACTATTAATCAGTTTAACTGTTTCAAATTTGTGTGTAGTGAGTCATGTTCAAATGTAATTTAAACATGGGGTGTTTGTTCAGGTAAACTGGTGTTTTACTCCACATAATCAACCCATTCCAGAGGAGAGCTTGAGCCACACTTAAATGTTTCAGAGAAAAAATCCTTAAGTGAAGGTGAAGGTCCTAGAGTGAACTTTCCACTGACAGAGCACAGAATACTGAAATTCTGAATTGGATGTAGACCACAATATTCTGCCGGCACAGTATAAGGTAATGTAATTATCCTGGGAAGATTCCTGCCAATGGCACATCCCCAGAGGATTTGTGTGGTCGGCGGATGGGAGAGGCAGTTTAACTACGTTGTTTTGTGCATCATTTGGCTATTGCAGTTCCTGGAGGGACTCCACACTGCTGCAATGATGCAGGATAAACAACAGACTCGTGGAGGTCGGTAACCACCTGCAGGGTTGTGTCTCCTTACAGTCTTCCAAGAAGTTTGGCTGCTATGAAGCTGGATCGCAAATGGCTGCTGTAGAGCATGCTGACACAGCGCCTGCTGTGGACACTTTACCATGAGAAGATGCCACCCGGTAGCAGAGCAGAAGGAGTGCTACCCTGTGGAGCAGCAGATCGCTGGAGAGCTCACAGTTTCCATGTCACTGTGGGAACTGCTGCCCAAGGCCTGTAACACAAATACAAGCTACTCCCCCAGGCCAGACCACAGGCTCTGGCTGCTCTGCCCAGGGACTCACTGAGAGATCAGTATCTGAAAACAAACTCAATTCTGCATTAAATTCTTTCTTCTCCACCCTGCACCAGCTGTGCTAGGATGCTGACCAACAGGCACTCCCTGTTCTAGAACAAATAGCCTCCTTCTTTGTTTGTTTGCCTGTTAATTAAAAAACAAATTCTCATTTGGAAAAAGCCGAACATCAGGATGTGAGAAAGACTGGCTCAGAGACACAGCAACGAGTCCTGTCGGCAGTCTGCTGCTCTAGCTCCCACAGCCAGAGTCCAAGAAATAAATGTGAGGTGTCTCAGCTGCCAAAACAGTTTCAGTAAAAAAAAGGAGATGTGAAATGCATTAATGATCAGATATTTCAGAATATCTAATGAGAAAAAACCTGAAGACTTATCTTGCTCTGCCTGTTTTGCCTTTGCTATTTTAATATTGGAAATAAAATATGCTGCAGCAGATTGTATTTCTATTAAAACTGTAACAGGTTTATGACAGTACTAAAACAGTGCAGCAAACATGGAAATTATTGCAAGAGTCTTGTAGGGTTTTTTATTACTCTTATTTAACCAAATGTATAATAGCTTTGTGGCATCTAAATGTATGTAAGTAGAAGCTTTTTTTCAATAATTTGAATTTGTATCTGGTAACTGATCAATCAAACTTCATTTCCAAGGGTTTTTCATATGTAAATCTTAAAAGACTCTGGAGTACCCGTCTCCTAATATCCAGTGGACTAGAAACTGAACTACAAAAACGTAACTTTAAAAAGAAGTTTATATGTAATGATATACAAGTTGATGCATGAATTAAAACAGGGCTGTGATAAATAATCTCTCAATGCTTCATTTCTTCCAAGGAAGACTGTAATTTTAAATCAGTATTGGTGCAATATGGCAGTCAGAGATGACATCAGATAATTTTATTTTAATTATCCTGATTTTCTTTGAATGGGTTAAAAAAAAATACTGCTGCTTCAGTGGACAGCATTTTTCCCTTCAGTAGATAATTAATGTTCAACGTGACTTCATGTTTTTTGTCACCAGGCATCTGAAAGGAGGCTCTTCTTTCACACTGTGGCATTGACCATGGAAACATCCATGAGTTGTTCTAACGGTCCCAAATGTTCTGTCCAAATGCTGACTGTGACAAATATCTGGAATCACTCTGACTGAGTGATTTCAGCTGGACTACCATTCTGCTACATTGAAGCATGTGGAGGACCTACTGTATTTCCAGTCAGAAATACATTAGCAAGTATGGAGAGTAAAAAATTGCAAGCATAATTTTTAGCAGAAATAGGTTCATATTGCAGAGCATATGGTTGCCTTCCACAGCCATCTCCAAAAAGTTCAGCTGCACACTCATGCTAAGGATCATGTTGCAGCTACCTGTGGTTTCCAGAAAATAGAACACATCCCTGGAGCAGTACCACCTTTACCTGTAAGTTCTGCACCCCACCTCAGTGTAGATCCCACCCGGAAAAATCACTTAGCTGCATTCCTGGAGAGGTCCACTTTCAGGAAAAGAAATAATTGTTTAGCAGGTCTTTTTCATTCTAAATTCTCCACCTCTGCCAGTTGATTCACTACAAAAAGCTTGGAAAATAGCTCAATTATTCAACCTTTTAGTTTTGTAGATTGAAAAGTTGTCTTCCTCCTGTATTTTTTAGAAATCTGGGTTTACTATGCTATTTCAATTAGATTTTTAAATGAGAACTGAAATTTATACTAACTCTAGCAATTAAATTCTGTAATCTTTGCTTTCTATATGTAATTGAGGATGTAACTATCTTAACCCATAGTAAACAAAGCTATGTTTGAAGTCACAGATAAAGTAGCACAGAAAGCTGTTACTTTGCAAACAATCAATGGAGAATTGTGAAGACTTGCCTACCATAAGTCTGCTCCAAACTGAGATGGATTTCAGGGATGAAGGGCCAAAATTGCGTATGGCATGAATGATTCCTTTCAAGAAATTAGCTAAAACAGCAAAGACTTTGGCTTGCTAAGATCTGTAGTACAAAGTACAAAGAATAATTAGGGTTATTATTATTTAATTTTCAATACATATCAACCATCAGTTATATACTCTATTTAGTTACTACGACTAAAGATGACAGGCTAACATATCCAGTGTTCCTTTTAAGCTACTATTTTGCCTCAAAAATTAATATAATAATGTATTGGTCTAGACTATCTATGTCTACCAAACCAAGATTTTTTTTCTCACCTACACAGAATAACAGGGTTTTTTTTTGTTTGTTTTGCCGCTTCTTGAGTGTCTGTTTACTGCATTAAAGATTGCTCATGATCAAGGTAGAATCAGTAGACCTTCCTATAGCCCATTGCATATGCACATCTAGCATGCAGTGGCTATCACAAACAAAATTGCAGTTTGAATATTGCTGACTGGGACAATAGTCATCTTTTTCTGCTGGAGAGCCATAATAAAAAATCTTCCCCTACATGTGACCAGACCAATAGCCATCATTTATGCTTCAAAAAGTTTATAAAGCCCAGATGTTTTCCACATCTCTGTGAAAAATCACGCATGTCAACAGTTTTAAAAATATCACAGTGTATGACAGGTACTTGCAACGGTCCAGGTAAAAGGTACCCAATCTGTTGGATCCCGCAGTTCCTACTTAATACTGCAGAACTTTTCGGTTGAGCTAAGGTTTTAAAAATCAATTCAAAGTCAGTGATAAATATTATAATCTTTCCCATGAGTTCAAGGGCTTCAAATCTCTATTCTAACTGATCTTGCAATTTTCCAGGTGTTCGGACTCACATACATGTTCAGTCAATTCACATAACTTTGCCATCTTTGTTTCCCAAAACCCTTACCTCTCTTGCATTTGTTGTATGTGCCAAATAAATTGAATTACTATTTTTCTCATTTACTTTTTTCCTATTTCACAAGCCTCCTCCAAGGGGTTTTCATGTTGAGTTAGTTGTATTGTCAACCTGCTCCTGAAATTTGTTTCTCTACTTTCAGTAGATTTTGTCTTGCAGAGCAAGCTGCTAATTCTGGTAATAGAGGAACACTTTCTCTGACGGTTCCTAAAAGTCGGAAACTTTAGGTTTTGGAGTAACCGCTACAGGCTATTTTGTGTCCTTAAATGTGCAGTTACATCTTGTTGCTTGCTCAAGCTGCACCTGAATCTTTCTGAATCTTCTTGTGCTCTTAAGCACTCTTCAAAATTCCCTGGCAAACAGAAATTGATCCTAAGGATGGTATGTAGGAATGCCTACACTGCTAACTGGTGAAGTGCCTAGAGGGAAGGAGTGGGGTTTGATTTGCTGCAAGCCACTTTGAATCTAGGACCTCATGACTGCCTCATAGCTCTACTGGCAGTACAGTTTGTTTTGGCCACTGGTCTCAGGAATGCCTTGTGCCTGTGTACAGTGCTGGCTGCTGGAACAAATTAAATAGACTGGCTAATCTTGTCAAGGTCGTATCACTTAGAATTTCTAGGCAAATTTTGATCCTTAGTCTTTCACTGCAAATTAAGGTCAATTTAGGGTATTTTATAAGGCAAAATATTGTTTTGGCATCTCCATGGTGAAAACATTAGATTTTTTAAAAAAACCAGTTACATCCTTATTTTGGTGTTTTGACATAGTTTGGTTTGATTACCACTGATCACTTGCTGTGGTGAGCACAGTTATAGGACTAACAGTGAGTCTTCTATTGCTAGGTGGTTTCTTTAATAAAAGCTATTCTATACTATTTACCAGTGCTATAGGGTTATGTAAGTAGCCTATTATAATTAATAGGAGATGCATTTGCCTGAAAGTATGGATTTTTCTCTTCTTAGCCTATGAATATTGCAGAGTATTATCACCCCTGTATTTCACCCCTGTAGACCCTGTAGACTGAACCACAGCACTACATAATGCAACTTCAGTCCATTTTGAGATGACTGAAAATTGTCCTGATTTTTTGTTAATGATCAAATATTGATATTTCTTCAGTTCATACAAATGGATGCAACCTTTTTACATGCTACTTAGTCAATATATTCTGATGTTCACATTAGGGATTTGGAAATCAATATACTTTTCCTGTTATTCTTTTATGATTAAATCAATTGGGGTTATTTACTCATAGCAGAAAATATGGGTGATTGCAAACCCTATGGCTTGGTGAATTGCTTTCTCACTACTGCTGCCCTGTAATGAGAAGGTACAGGTTCTCTTCAGGGGTTGACTAAACTTGCTCATGTATAGCAGCAATTTGAGGTGCAGAAACTGTTTATTATTAAGGGCTAGCAATGTTTCCTGCCAAAGGGCATCTTTATCATTTTCCATTACATTAATATTGACAAAGCATAGTAATACTAAAGCCCAGCAGTGCTGACCATATGGAGGAAAATAGCAGATACTTGGTAATTCAGCTTAAACCAGTATACTTTGACTCCTAGGTTAGAGACACCAGTTAAAAGACAACAGAATAATGTAATAGATGCACAACAAGAATTTTGGAAATACTATTACTGAGAATCAGAGCTGGAAAAATGTCATGACTGCCAAGCCTTGATCAGAATTATTTCTATGGTTGAGTTTTAAACTTCTAAAATCTGATTCTGCAATGAAAGAACATAAAGAGCCTTAATTATATCAATGAGGCTGAGTGCTTCAACAATAGAAGTCAGGTGCCAATTCATATGGTTACATCTTAAACTTAACACAGAGACAAACACTAAGGTGAACAACGGCAAGCATGACAAAGCAGTAGTGCATTTAGATCTCACTTAAAAATCAGTGGAGGTAATTTCTCTTCCTTGACAGCAGCAATCTCATAAATTGAGCTCACTGATGAATGTTTTAGAACATATTTTCTCTTTCTTCCTCCTCTTTTAACCCAAACAGGCAAAGATTAAAACCTCATGTGCATACAGATACTGAAGCCCATCCTTCCCAAAGCACCACTAGACTGCTTTTGTTTCTGTGGAAACTGGCCAACCAAATCTCATAATTTTGAGAAACTCAGTCAAATGTGGAAACAAGAAAATGGAAACAAAGAAAGCATGTGGATTTCTATGTGGTTTATATCTCTGGATTCAGTTGTGCTTAAAAGTTAGGAGCCAGATCTCAAAATCAGTATCAGCAAGAACTTAGACATTGAAGGAATGACTTAAAAATTTGAGTATTACGGCTAAAATATTTCAGATGGGCAACAATGAGTGACTGGCAGCATGTAGTAAAGTCTGCTAGCAGAGGCTGCCAGGATCCTGCTAGCAGGAACAGCTGTAATTCAGTTTGGAAATAATGAAGGAATATAGAGGTGTCAAAATATCTGAATGTTTAAGTAGCGCTGCAAATATTATTTTAGCAACAGTAGAAAAGTGACTGTGTAATATAGTGTGCTGATTCCCACTATGACTTATAGAACTGCAAATCTAGTCTAATTCTCTTGATTTCACCATTTTACCAGAAAAGCAGAATGTGTCTTTGGAACCTTAAAAAAAAAGACGACAGAATTCATCACACTTCTAAAACAAAACACTGTAAAATTCACACATTCAGTAAATCAACTTTTCTCTAATGCAAGTGACTCTTTAGTTTCCTTCTCTCTCTCTCTCTCCTCTGTTGAAATGACTTTGCACACCCTTACATTTTTCCAGACAGCAAAGGGAGGTTTCCCTCACAGCTTGTGGCAGGGCATTTTCAGAGTCCGTGTTAGTGGCATGCTGGAAAAGGGCTGCTTCCCACCTTCCCCAGTACAGTCTGCACCTCATCAGCATCCTCCTTTCTCACCAGCCTGAATCTGGCCAAGCGTTCTAAGATCATTTCCAAACCTGGCTGTCCTTCAAGCCATCATCTTGGTACATGTCGCCAGTAAAATGCCAGTGGCCAGCTCCTCCTGGGTAAGCAATCTTCCTAATGAAAATAGGCCTGAAGTAATTATCAAAAATAGCATTTTGCATATAAGTAACGTAGTTAAATACCTTGATGGAATCTAGTAAATTTTAAGTACAATTTTTTAGGGTGTGAGTGACAGGCTCTTTGAAAAGAGTTAGGAAATATTAGTGTTCTGTAACTGCAAGCTTGATTTGCTAATAAAGACAATACCTTACCCCAAAGGCTTTTTCCAGCTGCAGCCCCTGAAGCACAAACGTCGAGCATGTATCACACAGAACTGTCAGTTACTACTGGAGTCAGAAAATTGTTGTTTCAAATGTTACAGTACAGGAAAATCGCCTCTCTGCACTTGCTGCCAAAAAAATGACAGCTTAATTTATGCCATGCTGAAGCTACATTACAGAGCCATTCAGCCTGGCAGTTAAGTACACTCCATGCTCACATCTTTCCCCTGTGCAAGTGCACTGGGGAGAAATACACAGGGACTGTAATAAGGACAATTGGCTGCAGTGCTTTCCATGTCAGTGGAACTGAATGCAGGTGAAACAGTATCAGCAATAAAATACATCACCTGAACATCACATGCAAAACACTCGTGTTGTGAATACACATCGTGTGGATTCAGGAAAAATCAGGAAGGATGTGTGACAGAATTGTTATGCATGAAGTGGATTATAAAGGGGTTTGCGTGTGTCAGACGTCTGGGTTTTATGTTGAAGGGAGGTGTTGAGGTATTACCCATGCCTTTGAAAATTATGTCAGTATCCTTGGTTCAGACCTTCAAAACTTGGCAATGTTTACACTTTCTGAAATTAAAAATCTGACAGTATTAAAGCACAGCCTAGTGTCGATATTTGTCATCAAGGTTTTCAGAAGATATTAAAGATGCACATGACATTATTTGAAATGAACCATCAGCCAAATAAATACCATAGAATTATCATCCTAAATGCATCCCAAGATTGCTATGTAGTTTTTTAAGGCCAAAGCTTAATTTTGTTTGACATTGAAACAATGATCATCCATGTAATAGAATGAAAGGAAATTATCATGTCTGTTCTTCTGCTTAGTTTATTCATATTAATCACATGGTAATTATGTCCAGAAAGATTGATCTTAAATAATCTTGCAAATGAAGAATTGTAATTCATTTCATAAACTCATCAAGATCAAAACCAGTTGATCTGGATGTCAGTTAATTTATTTCCCCTCTCCTTCATTTTCCACTCAAGGTTTGTACCACTATTAATGTGTGCAGTAATAATGCTTACCTTTAGTAAGTTTTTTCTAACAACTAACTCATTCACAGCACACTGGCTTCACAACCGCTTTGTGAGGTGCAGGGCAGTAAAACAAAAGGCTGCATGAAACAAATCGAATGCACTGCCTGAGATTTTTAAAGCATAAATGGTCTTCTAATCTACTTGTTCTAGGGTTTTTTTTTGCTATGAAAGCTACCCACATTGTGTATAAAACCACTGTGGGTGGTTTGAAGAAAATATTTCTTACTAAGTTGGAAATTCTGTGAACAACTAAATAACTTCAGAATTCATCATAATGTCAGAACAATGTCAGGTTTAGAACAGGTATGAATTCTCTGAGAGCTCCTGTGTCTTCTGTGGGCTTGTGTCCACATCTACTTTGGCCTGAATGAAACATTTCTCATTCCCATTTTTCAAGAGTTTATAATTTGAGTGAGCACAAAATCAGAGAAAAAAGAATAATCTCAGTTGAAATGAGTGAAATGTGCCTGTTAAACTAGAAACAGCCAAAAATTTTCGTGGTCTTTATGTTGAATTTTAAATCTTGTTCTGGTTTGCTCAGAGTCAAATGCTGGGAAGTCTTTCAGCCAGGTAAAATGAAGTCTGTAATTTAGTAAGGCAAACCAAACGAAAATAACATAATTCCACAAATTCACTTAAATTTCAACTGCAATTCAGTTCATTAATTCTGAAATGTGTTTTAGTCTTTTCTTGAAACCACTCATGAATTTGTAAATGCAAACCTTTTCAAGCTTCTGTCATGTAAAACCTTATTGGGCATGTAGCAAGGTTATATCCTACAGCACTTGTGTTTGTTTTTTTTTTTTTGCTTTCTCTCTCTGTGTAAAGCTCTTGAATCAAGTCACTGTATTATTTGTACCTGTTCATAGATTGACACTATCAAATCCATAATCTCTTAACACATAGGGGGCATTTCACACAAGACATTTTCTGTGTGATTAGGAATGCTGTAAATTATCCATTTTCATTTCATGAGAAATAGGTTCCTGTATTACAAAGGTCTGTGCCTATTCTATTCTTTGGAGAAAGAAACATGACATTCTGTTTCTTAGGAGCCATAACTCACTGCTAGTTCTACCACATATACAACAGGCTTGTCTTTAGCAAGTGTATCTCTGCTTATATGGACGTGTACAAATTGTCTATACTTCAGCAGTGTCAGGATTTCGAATATTATCATTACACATGAAATAGGGGAGGCAATGCACTACTGGAAGAATGAGGTTCACACTCATCAATGATTAATGACCAGTTAATCAGACATTGAATGTGTTTCCTTATAAAATTAACCAACAAAGACATAGGAAGGTGAAGAGTTGTCCCAGATTTCAACTATGTAGCCCTAGTAATTTACTATATTACCAAGAAGAAAGGAGTTTTTCAAATATGACAGCTATGTTTTACAATTTTTCTCCTGAGGAAACAGAAACACATGGTGCTGCAAGCAAAGTCAACCTGAAACTCCTACTTTTATAGTGTTAGCTAAACTTCCACAGTTTAGGTGAAGGATTAGAACTCTGAGAATCCACTTTTTCCTAGGAACTCCCCCAGATCAGTGGATGGTTGGTCATCAAGAAGAGTCATTAAATGAAATTTAGTAACGTAAGTGCTTTGGGCTTTTAAATTTCTAATGAATGAATTCTAAGTGTAGTCCGACCCAGTACTAATTGAAGTGAGGTTTCCTAGACTGGGAGAGAGGCACTGTATACAAAGGTGTCTCAAATCATGAAGCTGTACGTTGTGCAGCTACATAGATTTTCTGTCTCTGCCTAATATTTTGAGGTATTTTTAGCATAACAATTAGGATCCATATGAAATACAGACATGTGTATGTATAACATCACATACTTTTTTAGATTTTTATAACATTTTAAATATTACACCCGCAACAAACATGTAATTTTGGTTGTGTTTGCTATGTACCACTACAGAACAAAACTGCTTTCTCTGTGTTTTTTTTATAGGAAAGAGAGCTGGAGTGACTGAGGATGAGGTTAAGCCATTATTTAATTCCTCCATGCCTTAGTTTACCCAAGAAAGAAACTGCTTAGCTCACATCTTGGTTTAAAAACTGATTGTCATTTTAAAAACATTTACAGTCTGATATTATGACTATATAGTGACAGAGATGTTCTTCATTCTTCATAGAGAAATAATAAAATAAAGATACTTCTGAGCCTGCAAACTTTCAGTTCCTACATAAAAGAATAAAATTGCTCAAATATTTTTTCTGTTCATTTCATTTATTTGCATTGTTTGTCACTATTTGCCAGAGTTATCATAACACTCTTCAGTTTATTGGGTGAGTTATTCACTAATCTTGTCTGTGATCCTAATGATTGTGTGTGGCCAAATATCATATTTCATTTTACTCTTTATAACAGATAGGATCTAACAAGTAGTGAATGATAAGAGGTTTTCAAGAGAATGGCTTTTTACACTGAAGTGACACAACTATACTTTCTACATCTTAGTAGAATAAATAATGCTGAACAGTGGTTGGTTATCCAATGAGATTTGCTGTCTTTTAAGGGCTGTCTTTGATTCACTTGGAATCAAGTGTCTGGAGAGTGCAAGACAATCAGCTTCACCAAGTTAGAAGGTAGTCACATGAGTCACCAAAAATTTCAGTAGCATGACTGCTAACCTCAGAGCTTTTGGACAGCTTCAGTCATTTGAACTACAGAGACCATACATATTCCTGCAAAGATAAGCAGTTTAGGTGTGACTACTGACTAAATAAATGTGTGGTTTAGATGAAATAGAGTATTCAAGAAGAAACATACATGTTAACCCTTTGAACGCATTTTATCATAGTAATTCATTAATTTTGTAATTCACTGAAAGACTGAAAACTAAATCAGATCAGAAAGCTGTATTAGTATTTGCATGAATAAATTATATGGTAAAAAGTGATGAGTGAATATAAGTTATTTAAAATGAGAAATGCAAGCCCTGAAGACTGCAGTTACAGGACTTAGAAGAATATGCTCAACTTACTTTTTAACTGCGAATTTCCACCATTTCCACCAACCAGAGCTGATAAAGCTAAGCAATGTGCCTGGGAACTTCAGTGTGGCAGACATTCTGTTTTACAAGAAGTAGCAGAAAAACAACTTCCAGAGCACAATTAAATCTTACTCCTTTTAACAGGATACAACAGGACATTAGAGCTGGGTTTGGTTTAATTATGTATAAAACATACCCTGCCTTTCTAAATGAGTGTTACCTACAAATTCTTCATGCTTGCATTGGACCCACATCAAGGCTGGAGATCAGAGTCCCCCTGTGCAGGCTGTCTGAGCCTGTTTTCACCACTGTATAAAACTGGTTGGTTACCAGTCATTGTCATGGGGACTTTGGTAAGCATCACAGTTTTCATTTTGCTCATGTTTCAGTAACAGAAACCTAGATCTAGCCCTCCTAGACGTTATTGATGTAGAGTCTGAGAACTGCATATATAAATTAATTAATTGCACAGAAACACAAATGAGTTAATTGCATATTAGATTAAATTGATGTGGTCATACCTGATGGTAAAATTATGGAAAGATAAAATTCTTTATTTTCATTTATCAGAGTCATTATTGCATGTTTAATTTACATTTTGAAGGAATATAATTAACCAAGATCTTTTAGCAACTGGAAACAGATGACACCATTTTTCTTCCTTTTACTGAATGAGAAATATAGATGGAGTAGATTTTGTTTAATGTCAGCTTGTGAAGCCTTTTCTGTACTATGGTTTGTAGAACAACACTTAGTGTTAGGTGCTGAACTGTTAATATTAAAATGTGATTTTTGGGAATCTATTTAAGACCGAAAGATGCTCTTGCCCATGGGTCAGGGCAGATCCACATCAGCTGGACCATGGCACCCTTAAGTCCCACTGAATCCATTGGCTGGAAATACCCTGGCCAGTGGGTTAACTGCCTGTATTGTCTGCCAAAACAGCTTTAAGTCTAGTCATAAGGAGCAGATAGACAGAGATATTCACCACATGCCTCTGACATTTTTGTTACAGAGGAGTTTGCTTTTTTCTGTGTCTGTGTTCACTGGGTAATTTTTAATTCCTTTGTATCACATGGTGTCTCAAATTAACGGTATTTTTTTTCTAGAGGACCTGGTCTTGCCAGGTAGAGAATGTGGCAAACAAACTTCCTGATTGGGTTGATTAAGAATAGGGAGTGTAATAACTATCAGGAACTCATTGGTGTCCTGGTTCCAGCCTGGACAGGGTTAATTTTTGCAATAGCCAGGAGAGGGAATCACCAGGACCCAGAGGTTATTTTATACCACCTCACAGTCATTGCAGTAGCTGGGGCCGAGGAGAAGGGAGTTTTTTTCTGAGGAGAAGGGATTCCTTCCAATTGAGTAAGCATAGCACCAGTTCCAAGCCAGGGGTTGGATAACTTTGGTTCCGGGTTAGAGGCAGTGGTCTGGTCAGGATCTCCAGTGAGCATTTTGCATGTGAATCACTATCTCTTTTGTACACTTTTGTTATTAATATTATTCCTGTTACTGTTTGTTTTCTCATCTCATTGCTGTGTCCAGTAAATTTTTCTTATCTCAGCCTGTGATCGTTTACCTTTTGCGCCTCCAGTTCTCCTCTCCAGCCCTCTGCAGGGGGAAGGGAAACTAGGGTGAGTGAGTGGCAGCATGGTTTGGAGAGTCTCAGTGGGAGCACTAAACCGGGGAGAACCATTCCTAAACCATGACAATTGGGAAAGCCAGAGTTTGCTCTTTTTTGCCTTGGAGTAGTCTAATCCTTACAATATACAAAGTGTTAGGATTTCATCGCAGGGGAAATTGGTAGCTGTACACACAACTACGATATACTACAAAGGCTATATGAAAAATTCAGGAATGCTATAACAACTAAGTGTTCCTTTTCAGATCCCAAAAAAGTCCTAAACCACTTAAAATTTTTCATTAATGGACAAATGATCTTGTTTTAATAACATATTCATAATATCCTCTAATAAAAAAGATCATATAATAATAAAAACCTTAGTATGTCCATGTATTATTCTTTTTAACGGCTTATGTTTAGAATCATAGAATCATTTAATGGTTTGGGTCTGACCTCCAAAAATCATCCAATTCTAGCTCCCCCGTTATGAGCAGGCACACCTTTCACCAAACCAGGTTGCTCAGAGCCCCATCCAACTTGACTTTTAACAATTCTAGGGATGGGGTATCCACACCCTCTCTGGCCAACATTTCCAGTGTTTCAACATCCTCAGAGTAAAGAATTTCTTCCTAACATCTAATCTAAATGTGCCTTCTTCCAGTTTAAAAACATTACCCCTTGTCCTATCTTCCTATATAAAAATTCCCTCTCCTTCCTTTTCATATAAGCCTCCTTTAGGTACTGGAAGGACACAATGAGGTGTCCTCAGAGCCTTCTCTTCTCCAGGCTGAACAGCCTCAGCTCTCAGCCTGTCCTCAAAGGAAAGGTGGTCCATCCCTCTGATTATCCTTGTTGCCCAAACGATTCTGAACAGCAGATCAATATGAACACCAACACTAGATTCAGTTCCCAAAATTCTACTTGTGTCAATATTACATCTTCAAGCGTATGAAATTAATGGAGTAATGGGACTAATTATGGTTTCTCAGGTAACTTTGCTTGATCAGGTATATACACCCCAGAAGTTTGCAGTAGATGATCAGGACAACTACATACTTTACAAGATTTTTATTATAAGTTTTTTAAGCTTAGAATTTAATGTTTTCAGTGTTAAAATACAACCCTCCAAGTTACATGTGATGTAAATATTTGATTTGTCTAGTTCAAAAAGCACCACGCAGCCAGCTGGAATCTTTCTTCCATTTTGTCAGCTTAAGAAAAGGTAAAATATAAAACAAGTCATGGAAAGCACCACCTCTACTTCTAACTGAACTGTCTTCTTCCTGGTGAGGTTGCATCATGCCACTTATCTTTGGCCCCGAATACAAACTGAATAGATCTAACTGAAATAAGTTTTGTCTCTTAAAGCCCATGAAGCAGGTACTCAGACACCCTTCTCTGTGCAATCAATGACTGTATTGCAGGAAAAATAACGAACACCTACATATGATGTGATCTTTCTTTCCTCAATTTCCCCACCACTTGAGTGTATTTTTCCCCAGAGTACAGCATCACCTCTGTCCCTGCCTTCAGTTAGGACCCTCTGGGCTTACCTGGACCCTCAGAAAAGTACTAATGAAGACCGTGTAATTTTGGCTTTATATTTGGTATTTTTTTCATAAGCTACCATCATTCACACAAAATTACACTTTGTTTTCTTCAGCTGGAAAAAGGGTTAGGTCATCTCATCTTAATAGATGCAAGTATAACTTACATTCTGTGTTTTATTGTTCAACAGATATAAGTGTTTTTGTCCAGAAAAATTAATTTCTCTCAAAATGTTAAATTCAAACACAGAGGCAGTCTTTACTGCATCAAGAAGTTACTCCAGCTCTGACACAGGATTAAGTTAAGGATAAAATTCCATCAAGTGTTTAAATATACCTGTACTCTAACCTATTTGAAGGCTCAATAGAAAATATCTAGTTTATTGTTTTAACCTCATAATCTGTGCACTAAGGTACTTTGCTTTCATTAATTTTTTCAATCACTCTTTTAAAATAGTATCTTATACTAAAACTAAATCACTACAAGACATATACTGTAAAATTTTTTTGGAAAGTGCTAGACTTTAGAGGCACGGATCCTTTAAACAACCATTAACTACAAAAATCTCTTAAAAGTAGGTATTAAGATTTTCTTGTCACTCAAAAATATTATAACTCATTTTTGGAAACAACTTTTTTTTTTATTTTGTTTTAGACTCCATCAAGGCAGATGGAGAAGAAGACAAGGAGAGCAACTAAAATGAGTAATGTAAATTCTTTCCTTCAAAATTGAAGTGTTTTATAATAAACAAAGAGCTAAATTTCTAGTTGCTAAGAGACCTACATCAAAACAACTACCTTTTCCTTCTAAATAAGGATCCAGCATAGGCTATAATTTAACTCTTTGTGATCTCCAGCTTTCCACACCATAACATTGAAAATGAGCAAGGGAAAAAAATACACTTGTGTAACTATAACAAAGACAGTTAACAAAACATAATGCATGTAACTATTTTATTAGCTCATACTTAGGATGCTATCAAAGCTTACTTATTTTTCCTCAGGAAAAAAATGCAATATGTCAGAGTAGATAAAATGACTATTTCATTTAAGTAAAAAGATTCTGTCTCCAGAATGTAACCCTTTAAAAGAACAGAAAGGGATGTTTTCAGCAACATTTTTAAGTAGTGCCTGTGCTGTACTGACTGATTCTTACAGTGTTGGTGTCTTTGATCCACTGTGTAAGAGAATGTGTGGCTGCAGGCCAGCAATAACAACCTCAGAAACCTTTAAAGAGTCAGCAGCTTTTCCTATTTTTTCCCTCCCCCCCTTTTTATGTCAAGGAAATCAAACACACAGCTAAAGGGCATCATAAATATATCTGATCACCGTTCAGGGGGTTTCCAAAATGAGCCACTGGAGAGACCATCTTTATTGCAAGGCCAATCCCAGTTTTAATCAAAGCAAATGTGCTTTAAAACCTAGTTGATTAAACTGGAGTAAATGTCAAAATAAAGACCTGCGAACAGTATTTACACAGAAGACATGTCCCTCTAATTTGTGCAGTGCCAAGGACATGTTTCTGTAGTGTTCTGAAAGCTGTCCTATTCATCAGGAAATTTGTCCAAAGTACCGTCTTCTGGGCTCTGGGAAAAGATGAAGAGGAGGTACTGTACTTTCAGTTAGCTTTTCAGCTGCCTCAGTGTCTCCATAGATACTTCTCATGTCTATCTCATTCAGCATTCAGGGAGCCTTTCTCCCTTCCTTAACCACAGGACGATGAACTAGTTACTTATCGCTTTTGGGGTCTTTAAGCAGTTCTGCCTGTGAAGCCAAGTTTCCTTAGCTAGAATCAGAGTGTGTGGTATAAGTATTCCTCCAACTGACCTTGTCTTACTGCAGGTCTAGTGGAAGAGAAAAATGCCAACTCGAGGTTTGATTTAACTTCAGCTCTATAGACAACATGCCATCTAGACAATAATTTCTGACACTAGAAGAGCTGAAAATCGACACCTGTTTCCAGATTCTTGCTGACTGCTGAGATGCTCAAGGCTTTTTTCCAACAGAGAAAAAAAATATCAAAAGTCAGGAGATCTAGATTAGCAAGCAGCCTGTGGGAAATTCGATTGTTGCCAACCTGAACCATATTAGGGCAAGTACTGCACTTTAGTGATAACAAACAAACAGGGTACAAAAAAGTTTATGCAGAGGAAGCTTATCTAGTAAGAAAGGTCAAAATATTCTGAGCAATTGAGTGGTAGCTGGCAAAAAACTGAAAAACAGCGAGATAAGTATATAGCAGTTCTCCTGCCAAAAGTTGCCTCTGTTTCTTCCAGCTTCCTTATGTATTTACAAGCTTATAGGAACTATGTATTTTCCAGCTTCTCCTCCTGAGTACTTTGATTATCATGGAATCATAGAACAGTAGGGTTTTGAAGGAACCTCCAAAGACCATCTAATTCAACCCCTCTGCAATGAACAGGGACATCTTCTACGTCTTAGCATCGTGTTGCTCAGAGCCCCATACAAACTGATGGGGAATGTTTCCAGGGATGGGGCATCCACCACCTCTCTGAACAACTTGTTCCAGTATTTTATCATCCTTATCATAAAAAAAGTCTTCTAATCTAATTTAAATTGATCCTCTTTTGAGGATACATGACGGTATTCTTGTTCTTGAAATCAGCTCTCTCACAAGAAGAATTCCTGAATTACCCTGCTTGTTAATGAACTGAGGGCTATTTAATATTGAACATGGCCTCTAGAGGACAGCAGTGCCTATTTGGGAACAATGCTATTGGGATTAGCATAGTGATCATCAGTTACCATTTGCAGTTGTATTACATTAGTCTTTGTTTCTTAGGTGGTAATTCTGTAATCCCTGTAAAGTATACTTCTGTTACTTGGTTCTCTAAAAAGACAGATAAAACAATTTAATTATTTAATCTTCAGTTTCTCTGCACTCTCATGGTGGTAATACCCATCTTCTTCCAAAATCACAACCTCAGTGTCATCTAATTGAAATTTGTTGTGATCCAAAAATTATTATGGGAATGGGACCAAAACAAAGTTACAAAACCACAAAAGGTGTCCTTTTTATTTAGATCTTATATTAGGCCTGGTCCTTTTATAAGGCATTTGCAGATGTTCCAGCTTTTCTTTTTAAGATGAAGAGGAAAGTTAAATGCTAAATACTAAATGCTATGTCAAAGCAAAAAGTTAAAGATGTTTTCCACTTCCTATGGTGACTGACTGTCACTTGTGTCCATCACATCACCATTTTGTGCCTGTCTATCAAATGAAGTGACACTTCTGAGAATCAGTGTTGATATTTTCAAATCTAACACTGCTGACCAGTGTCCACAACTTTGTAAACCAGTAGAGGCTGAGCTGCTTCAATGAAATTACATCAGAAGTTTGCAATGAGATAAACGAGATCAGAACCTGACCTTCTTCATGACTGGTGATGGAAGGAAAAAAGAACAGCCTTGAGTCTTCAACTACCTTTCCCTCTTCCTCAAACCAGAGAGATACTCATGGAAAATATTTACTGTAAGAAAATATCTTCTAGAAAAATAGCAGATGCTTAATATTTATTCTTCCCTGTGACAGTCTGGAAATTTATACATAATTTACAAATTCTTTTTTTTATGAACCTTTCGTGTAACTATAACCATCAATGTTAAGAGTTTCTGGCAGGATCTGTGTCACCTCTCAACATCTATTATCCAGAAGAAGCCATAGGACAAGAGAAAAAGTTGTTAGCATGGGATGTCTTTGAAAACAATGAGAATGACAAAGGACTGAGCAAGTCATGGAGCCTACAGAGATAACTGCAGATATTAACTTACATGGGATTTAACATGTCGTGCCTGCCCTTGGGGTTGAAAGCACAACTGGTCGGTCAGCTGGATACATCCAATGATGTAGAGCAAGAAAGCAAAAGAAAAGTTGCTGTAAACAGAGCTATTTAAAGCGAGCATGGTCTCTTGGCTCTGTAGGCCGGGGGGTCTTAGCTAAAGAAGGAGAGAACCTGAAGTTAAGGAGGAGACAAGATGGTGGGGATCAAAAGAATGCAGGGATAAAAAAAGGTTCGGAAAGTCAGAGGACTTCCATTGTGGAGAGGAAATTAAACAAAATGTTTTTATGTGCAGATTTTGCTACCTTTGTATGGGCCTGTAAATAGCTCTTTTTGCATATGAATAGTGGGAATGTGTTTTAAAGGTTGTTTTAGAATGCTTGCCTTGTTTGTTGTGAACAAACTGAAGGACACAGAAAAAAACCTCGCAATCCTAGTGAGAATGTAGCAAACTACAGGGCAGCCTGAGGGAAAGGGCCGATGGCAACATTTGTTGGAGGAGAAATGAGATGGGAACACCTCCTCTCCTTTCTGGGCAGGAGGGTTGAAGTGGAGTGACTGGCTCTGCAATGAGCCAGGGAACATAACTGAAGTACTATCAGCCTCAATAAATCCGGAAGTGTCAGTCCTAACAAAATTTTCTAAAACAAGGAGGTGTTCTGAAGCCTACTGTGGTCCATGAAGAAGGTCCTTTTCTTGGAAATAGAATCTCTTGCTTTTCATTCCCTTTTGAGGAACTGTCAGCTTAAGCCAATTCTCTTCTGGGAGTGCTGAGTTGAAATCCAGCTAGCACAGAAGAAAGGACAGGACGAACCCTATTTCTAAATAAGCACATTCATGCAAACTATATGGGAGTCTGTTCATATAGAGCAAAATCAATATTGTTTATAATTGAGCTAATGATATATTAACTTTCTTCTATTATAGTCAGAAGCCTGATTGCTTGCTATAAGATATGAGTTTTGGTACTCCATATTTTAAGTATGTCAAATATTCAGAGGAGTGGCACACAGAAAGCTTTACAAGGTTACAATGGGTGTTTAGCTTTATTTTATTTCCAGATTTTGTTCCTTGCTTTTAAAGACATGCTTTGGCTTCAGATGCATGACCCATTCAGTGGTGTGGTTCAGTGTTAGTCTAATCAAAACATGTTAGACACTTGAATATTTGTGAAATGCACAGATGACAGCTTCACTATATGCATCCAGGATGAACTATCTCCTCAAATGAATGACATCAATGTAATCTCTCTGAATTCAGCAAACTATAAGTCATGTCAGCTATGTTCTACCAACTTTACAAGACTGTAGGACCCTAATCAATCTCACAGTCATGTTTTTAATCCAAAATGTTTAACCTTGCCCATTTACAATGTCATGCCTTGAAACTCACATAGCAAACCAGTCTCATTTCCTTTCTTAGAAATTGTCATTAATAATTCCTGTACTTGCTGACTCATAAACAATATGATTGTCAGGGAAGTGTAACTACTTCCTGAAAATGACTTTCTTATAAAGAATATTATTTGTGGTATTACTTTAAACTCACTGAAAACAATATAAAATTAAACATTAAATATTAGAAATATATATTTTTCTATAGAGGATGAAATATTTTTCTTATACATTCACAATTCAGGAGGCCAATTTAATCTTCTAGCCTCAATGACTATATACCACATAATACTTATATGTTAAAGCTACCTTGTGTGATGGAAGCATAATCTTGTCAAAAGAATTTGCATATGGCATGTTGGCATATTAAGTCCTCCATCATAATTAGCTGATTAATTTTAAATTGTGTAATTTTAAAAGAAGCTAAGAAAAACACAAAACAATAAAATACTCAAAATCCAAAATACCAGATTTTACAATGTGAGACACTATCAAACAGAGAATCACACAAATATATCACATCAGTGAAGCTATTAAGTATATTTTTGCACTAATTTTAGGGGCTATGCTATTTAGGGATTACAGCATAGATAATATTTTCCAAGACTAAAGAATGTTCCACAGTGTAGTAGGTGCTGAAGAGAGGGCTAATGAGAAAAAGAGTGATTGTGACAAGCAATTATGTCACCTATGTGAATGGCTTAATTTTCTAAATTAGCCACTTTGATAATTATGACATCTCATTTGTCTTTTAATTCCATGAGCTGTGAAGTTTACCTTTGATTTTTTTCCAATCAGATAAGAGGCCTTGATAAGCCAAGGGTCTAATATGTGCCTGAAAAACTCACATTTCAGTCTGCTCATCTGCTTGAACTGGAGCGAATATCACTCTTTACAAGAGCTCTCCAAATCAGGCTTCCACTCCTCCTATTTGCACTAGCTATTAAAAAAATATTTGCTAAGCAAATTAATAATGTAAATAAGACTGCAAGTGGGAATGTTTAGTGGGCTTAAGAGGGAAGGCAAACAAACTGTTTTCAAGCACTTTTTAAACCACTTGAACAACAGGCCAATTGCATACAAGCAATTAGCATGTTAATTACAAATGCTTCTTATCCACTCATTAGAACATTTCTGAGATTCACTGACAAATATAGGTATTTCTTTAATTATCTTGACTCATAGGGGAGTGAGGAAGCTCGTATTTAATTAAATTAAAAGAGTAGTATTTTAAAGAATTAAAAGGGAAGAGCAGTATTTTAAAGAATTAGCTCTGATTTGGGATTTAACTACAGTAATTCCTCTAACTTCTGCATTCATGTGTAAGACAAATGCCAGTGCTCTGTATGGCTTATATAGAACATGGAAAATAAACATTTCAGGCAATTTTTGAATACATGTGTAACTCAGCCTTCATTTTCCTTCACAGAATAGGAACCTAATTTCTTTACAGGGACCAGGTTATTAACTGTGAGGGAGAACACAATAGTTAATGACTTATGGAGGAATCTGACAAAATAAAATGCCATTTAACAAGTGAACTCATTTACTGCCATCTTCTCCTCTATATTTGGATGCAATGCTTGCTATTCCACCCCAAAGGGAACAAGAGTGGACAGATTGTTCTTTTCAAAATAAAAATACGCTGCATTGTTCATTATTTCTGTCATGCCTTCATATTGGCATGAAATCAGCAGGAATCAATGAGAAGTAGGCTCTGCTCTCTGATAACAGCCACAACTGGGCAGAACACAGTCCAATTACTTTGGTCAGGATGTCAGTATTTGTGATATCAAAGCACAAGTCATGTAAGCTTTGTAGTGGGCAGAAACTATACTACTTAGTTGAGATGCAGTAGTAGGTATGCCTCCTTGTGTAAAGTGCTTGTATGGCTCTTACGTAAAGAGCCTTTTCTGTTTATTTGCTATATAGTGAGGGAGGTTTTTTATTGCTTGTTTTTGCCAAAAGCATTTTCCACTTTTATTCTAAAAAATACACAGATGTAGGAAGGACATTACAAACTCTCTTGGCCAATGCTTAATGATGTGTGTGCAAAAGTTATTGCTGTTCTAAACTGTCTTTTAAATGATATTGAATCCCTCTGCTCTCCAGTAAGTACCCAGGTGAGAAACCAGTTAACAATGATGATGGACTAAATCACAGCTTCATGAATGTCATGTGAGTTTTTGCAGTATGTTCCTTTTCTGACAAGTCTGAGTGATGATAATGCTTTTGGAAGTGTATTTAACCCAAAGGTCTATTAATTTTTTTAAAGCCATATGTACTTCAGTTGTTTCACTCTATTTTACTAAAAAGGCAAATTGTAACTTCCCGTGTTTCTCTTTAGCTTCCCCTTGCAAACTCAGGTAAATACCTGGAAACCTCACCTACAACAATCTCATTTGGCACGAGACACAATTTGATCTCCTCAGTGTGCCCAGACCTCTGACGGTTTTGTGCAAGTTTGCAAAAGAAATCCTATGACAGGCTAGGAGACAGAGTTGCCTGCAACAACACGTCACTGGGCACTTTTGCATCCTCTTTGTCTACTTTTCTCTTTTGCCATTTCTCATTCTACTCCTCAGTCTAGATCTTCTGACGTATTTGAGCATCCCTTAGTTGGTTTTGCAATATGTCGAACAACAGCACAAAAAAGGCACAGTCCGGTGTACCAGAGTTAGACTAGATGATACCATGAGGTCCCTTCCAAGACAAATGATCCAGTGATTATGTGAGTACCATTCTCTTACTGTAAATTCCTGAAACAGAAACATTTGTTTAAACATCTGGAATAGAGAATGTTGAACTATTGCACACAGTTTCTACCATCTGCATCTCAGATTTGTAAAAACAGAGTATTGAATAATTGTAGTACGATAAATCTCTCTAAACACTATAAAGGAAAATTAAAAAAATAAATAATACTTATGATTTTATTTTTATTTCTACAGAACACTTTTTATCTGCTCCAGGTCCAGACTATTTATAGTTGGACATTAAGTAAACCTATTATATCGAAATGATTGCATTTAAATTGTACATTAGAACAAACCTTGGATGCCAATACACCTGTTTTATTAAAACCATTGATAAAGCAAAGCCAACTATTTAAGAACAATCAACAGAAAAACAAACAAAAGTATTTTCAGCACACAGACATTTGAAACATCCTAAAAGTGTGTAAGAAATATTGGAAGTATTTTGCAATGTAACATAGATAGAAAAAGTAATCAACGATATCTATACAGAAAACCTGCTTTATTCCCCTATAATTCCGTGTAAAAAATGCATCAGAAATCCACTTATTTCCTTGCCTGTTCAACTTTCCATTTGTTTTTTCTCTGTTTTTCCCAGGTTTACTAAATCAACTAACTTTTTTTCTCCCTAAATTTTCACAGCCCTGCTTATGGTTCTGGCTTTCATCTCTGACTGTCTATATTTGAATACACTCAGAATGCTGGATTTGCTATTTCAACCATCAGCTTCTCCTCTCTCTAGTTCTGTCTTCCCTCTATTTTTGTTTGCTTAGAGATATTAAATTGCCAATTCAATAATTGTTCCTACCCCTTCTGAAATTCCTACCACATCTCAACTTTCCTGTCTCATTTCCTGTACAAGCTACTACTTATATCATTTCCAAAGGAATGTTTCCAACCGTGCATACGTATTTTAAAGACCTTAATTTTCAGTCAGGTGGGAGATTCACAATGGTAGACTCTTTCAGAGTTCACCTCCAGTCAAAATCTCCACTACTAGTGACAGTAAGAGCCCATCTAGAGCTCTTACGTATTAACCTGTAGATAATAAGACCTGTTTTTTCCCACAAAAGTAAAAAGGACTTGTGCACACGTTTATAAAACAACCCCAAATCCACTAAAACAGAATAGTAAAAGAAAATATTGATATGTAGTATGGAAAATGGGTAATTTCAGACATGCAAGTGGTCAATTGGAATACTGTAGGGTAATGAGGCAATTGAGTGCCTATTACTATCTGTGAGCTTTTTACCTCATGACTTACTCAAGCTTTCGACAGGTGTTTGTGCTCTCTTGATTTTTGCGGGGTTTTTTCCTCAAAACTTCTCTACCTTGACCATGAGGAGCTTTGAAGGACAGTTGGAGTGACACACTGAGTCTGATTGATGGCTGCAAGACCCAGATGGTGAACTCTCAAAAATGTTGCTGGTAGATTGTTTTACTGCTGGAACAGTTTGAATTTTTTCTGTGGTTCCTTTAGCTGAAGCTTTACTAAATGCTGAGCAGTCACTTCTTGGCTGAAGTCCATTCAAGCTGAATTTAAATCTTGATGGAATGGCTGCAGTCTCATAGAAGTTCATTGTTTATACTCACTCTCACTCATGCAGAGTTTGCCAGCTCGTAAGCACTTGTATTCTTAGGAATTCTTCAAAATAGCAGCCTTCAATGGGATGTTTTGACTTCACTTTTTTACTGTAGAGAAAATCCTGTCAGAAAATCTTTGTCGTGCTGTTTATACATACTGTACATTTTATGTGGAGTTATTTACAGAGCTGTGAGAGTTTTGAAAGACTGGAGCTCTCTTTTTTTAACATGTCTTTCAAACCAAAAGCATATCACAGGTCAATAAAAAAAGTCTCCAAGACAAACATTGTCTTGTGTAGAGTAATCCTTTATGACTAGTCTTCTGAAACCTCCATTCATGCTGTAATACACAAATTCTGGTGTTTTTCAGGCTCCTTTTCAGGCTCATGCTTAGCCTTACGGGTGATTAATGCCTAGTTTTTAATCTGCCTCAGACTGATGGTTTCAGCCAAGTGATTTTGTGTAAATGTGATATCCCCCACTAATGAGTCATCAAGCCAAGTTCCTCTACTGAATCACTGCTAAGAAACAAATGCTATTGAATGGTGAAACTTTGACCTATAATATGAAAAATGCTGTGTGTGAGGGAAAACATAAAACAGAAGTCTACAACCCAGAAAAACACTGGGAAATCCTGAAACTGTCACAGCAAATTTTGCTTAATTTGTGCGTGGGCATCTGCCATGGGGTTTGGTTTGCTAATTTTTTCTTCCTCTTTGAGTAATTTCTCTAAAAGCTACTTATACCATCAGAAGAAATTGGTGTCCTTCAGTTCTTCTCCTGGATTTCTAGGTAGTGCTGCTGTGTTCCATTCAATATCAAACAAATACCTCAAGTACATGACATGCATTTTGAAAAAGGCAATCAGGGATCTCTACATCTCTAATATTACTCCATGGAAAATAATGACATAAAGAGAAAGGTTTTTAAAAGAACCACTCATTGAGCAACCATAAGAGGTGAAACATGAGAGTGCTAACAAGCAATAAAGTAAAATTACGTAGACCTGTTTACATCCAAGGGCTCAATATAAAAGTCAATTGGTTTTTCATCTTTACTGGTTCAACTGTTGAAAAACAACAGTTTTAGAGACTATTCCTGGGCAGGTAGCCATTCGTAAAAACTATTTAACTTCAATAGATTTATTGTTATTAACCTTTTGAAATGAAAATCAAGATTTAAACAAAAAAAAATGTTGGTTTTGTAACTTTCTTTTATAGACTAACATCTTTCTTTTAGCTGTTTAGGAACACCATTTTTAAGAAATCAGTCTATTATATTAATGCCAGTTTTTCATATAATAACAGCCTCAATTCCCCTGTTTTTCTCATCCCTGAAAGATAAGAGAAATTGGACGTTTAAATCTAAACTAATACAAAATGGGGTAATTCAAGACAGATACAAAGCAGAATGCAGCAGAGGAGGAGAATTCTCCATCTCTGGAGGTGTTAGGGAAGAAAAGAAGAAAAAAAAAATTCTGGCAGGTTTCAACGATTCTGACAGCAGTTCTGAGCTGCTTAGAGAAATCACCAGCTAAAAAGAAAATGGAAAGTAACATAGGTAAGGCAGGCAAAGGGTGTTAACTATAATAAATACAGTTTATCATACAGTTATAGAAATTTATTACAGGAATATCAAAATATATATTTAGTATAAATATCTATAAATGTGTATCCAGAAGCATAAATATAAATCTCTCCAAATAAACTCAAAGATTTTCTCACTCTGTTGTCACCACATTCTCTATCAAATCCACATCTAACAATAACACTATTTCCTGTTAGACTATTCAAGATCTGCTTAGAGTGAATTTTCTACTATTCCCAGTGATCTTTTATCTAACTCTGTTACCTATGTTAACACATTCATCATTCTCTCTTTACGCTGTCATCTCTGTTTTATTGTCACTCTCACCAGCACATTGTTTGCATCCATCCCCTGGTGTTTTTATGCAGTGCCCTGTCACGGCAGGAAAAATATATGGTTTGTTATTCATGCTTTCCATAGCTTGCTGAGCTCTTCCGTATTGCCTTTTTAGGCTCTCACATTTCAGTTTCCTTCTATTAATAAATCCTAACATTAGAATCAATTCAAATAAGGAAAAAAAATCCAAACCTTAATGCTTTTTTTTGTCTCTTCTTGCAAACAAACAATATTTCCTGCAATGCAACCTGAATTAATTACAGTATTTCAGAGGGTAAAGTTTTCAATATTTCTTTTACTTTTTAATCTTTTGTTAGCAAGGGTGAGAAATTAAGGTAGGCTATTAGAAAGGAGGAGAACTAATTAAATTCTGACCTGAAAATAGTACACTGTATTGCATGTATCTTACGGCATTTCCTCCACTCACCAGTGATTTTTACAGTCATACTGTAATGCAGCAAGATGCATTTATAAGGAATTTGTACAACTAAGCATTAACAACTTAATTTAAAAATGTCAGACAAAGTCTTCTTGACCATCAGCAGTGTCCATACAGCTTCATCATGCAGACACAATATTTAGTGAATGGTAAATCCTCATGGACTGGTTCCTTGAAACTGCAGTGTCTTCTGCAAAAGAGGTAGGTGTGGGGAATGCCACCTGTGGGAACTTTAGGAAAACAAAGTGAAATTTGTTAAAAAGATAATTAATTAAGTAATTAGTAAGCAAGAGAGAAAATATGAAATAAAAAGAAGAAATGAATGAACAAAAAAATTAATTTAATTCCCTTCTTCAACATGAAGGTGCAGCTATTTTATTTTTTTAATTCAAATTTACAGGTTTAGTGAATCTCCATGTATGGAGCATTTGAGATATTTTGTTTTCATCAGTACAAAAAACATAATAAAACCCAATAATCAGCTTCAAATAATATTTTTATTTTATTTTCTAAAAATTTAACTATCTTATTTATTTTTATTTTACTGGAAGTGATTCACCCAAGAATTGGAGCTGTTTGGTACACCTTATTCTTGAAAGGTGATAGCTACATAATTCCAAAAGATAATATAGTGATAATTAATACACTAATTTTAAAAGATTAGGTTGTTGGATTTTTTTTTAAAATCATGATAGCATAGTTTTAGTTTCATTTTTGTACACAGAGAAATAATTGCTAGGGAGAAAAGAAGACTTCTTCTATGTGATAGTCTGCTGAAAGTCTGGGGTCTGATTCAGAGGGAGATGAATAATAAACCAGGTAATGCCAATATATTAACAATGCTGAAGTGCTTGTCATGTACGTTCTATAAAGCATATGCCAAAGAAAAATGCTGGCAGGGACTGTGTTGAAATATCAGCTTAGTTAAAGGATTCATCATGAACCATTTGTCTTTTACCCTTCCCTCACCAGTCCTGCCAGCGATTCCCTGTCTGCCAAAATGAGAAAGGGACAGCTGCCAAAGGGATGGATTTCAAAGTGTGATTTTTTTGTTTGTTTCAGGTTTTTTCTCTCCTATCTTTCAGAATTTTTCCCCTCACAAAATGCAGCATGTTGGATAATACAAGTTAACCAGGAAAACTGTTAGCTTTGGACACTCTATTTAGCTGACTTTTCTCTGAGTCTTTATACAGAAATGGATGGCAGACCCGTAGACATTTCTGACTTCCTCTAAAAGGAGGATTTCTGTATCCAAAGCAAATTTAAGCCAGCAAATATGTAGTCAATAAAAAATGCCCACAAAAACTGGTGGGTCAGGAGCGCTGACTTTCCGCATACCTCTGTGAAACATCTGTAAGTTTGGCTAGTATAAGACCCTAAATAGAATTTATAAAAAGGTTTTCACTTTGTGTGCTGTTTTGATGGGATGAGGAAAAGTTTGCTTTTCCCAGTAGCACATGAGAAGCTTGCAGGTTTGGTAGGTAATTGGACTACCTGAGACAACAGCGACACAAAAGACTAAAAATATTATAAGTGGACTTTTTAGATAAGGGCTCAATTTTCTAGAAACAAAGGCATGATGAATCTAGAATGAAGGAAATGTTCCTGCATGACTGCAGCCTGCTGTTTAGGTCCCACAGCTGCACTGTGCCTTCTCTCCTGGCCCCTACTTCTCGCAGCATGGTTCCAGCATCCCCCCATTTGGCATGCCCATCTTCTCCCAGTTCCATATCAGACATTCCTGATATGAGAAGGTAAGCCAGAGGAGAACACCCTTTCCTTTCATAGCATCCTTCTATAAGGGATATCCTCATTGCTAAAATAAGAGCATGGAGAAGCATCTAAGAGCGAGATTTGAATCTGGAATGTCTGGCAATGATTTTTTGGGGAAGGCTCTGAATCTCAGATTTGATTCCATGGTAAGATATTTTTAAGCCTTAAAATACTTTTTCAATCTCTCTCTTGCTTTCATGTCATGGTAGCTTATGTCCTCCCTCAATAGGTGTTTGCACCTCTGCCCAGCTAATAACATTCTCAAGTAATATTTTGAGTGTCCAAGCTGATGAATAGACCTGCTGGAAGCCAAAAAAGTGTTGAGACATAAAGATGCCTATGACATGAAGCCAAAGTCTATTAAAATATCTGGTTGAAAAGCCCAGATAGTGCTCTCAATGAGTTGAAGACTGCAATGTAAACTCACTTCTCAAGGTAGATATTGAGGAATCTGTGAGGCAGAGCAGCTGTAAGACACAAATACATGGTAAAACGTGCAATGAAAACTAGTAATTGTGTTCCTCATAGGAGTACTTGTTTTCCTTCTAACGCTGGCTGCAGAACTGTACTTGGAATATATACTGGTGGAAGATTTAGTATAAATAGAATATTTGAGTAGGACGGACAACACTACTGATGAATCTCAAAATTGATCCCCCTCCCATGCAAGCTGGCTTTACACAAGGGTCATATAGAAATGCAAATTCCTATGGAGAATGTTGATCTCAATGATAAAGAATAAAAAAATTCATTAGTTTTTATACTGCACTCTGGGGATGACATTTAGACCTAATCTTGCAAATAGACTTGTAATGCCTCACTGTTATTGTCACAAAAGTTTGAGCTATGGCTCGTAAAGGCATCCAGCATACCTTTACAAGGCATACAGTCCCCAAGCTCTTTATTGCTGACACCACAAACCTTTTATCCATTCTGCCGTAAACAAAATGGAAGACCCAGAGTTGCCAGCTGTTCAAGAGATAATGGCAGGTTTGCTTTTTTTATAGTTCACCTACCATACTCATGTGCAATTGAACATGTCTCCCGTATACTGCTCTTGCCAATTCTACCTCCAGCAATTATCCTGTTCTAGTATTCCATTGCAAAGTACCTGCCAATAATGAGAGATGCGCAGGTGGCAGCTACAAAGCACTGCTTCTCTCTTCTCTTTGGAGGCACCATATGGTGGGAGCTGAAATGTGGTGGTGCTGATGTTCTTCACATAGAAGGTCATGAAACAGGCCAGGGCAACAATTCTGCCTCCATTTAACCTGATCCAGATGACAGTTGTGCTCTCTTTTGTCCATTAACTTCAAGTGAAGGTGGATGGTGTCTTCAACAAACTAACTTCAAACTATATGCTTATTAAGTCAGGGGTTTTTTCCTCACTTTTTGCATTTTTCTTATTTTTCGATGCCATTTAGATGTAAATCTTTGGATGCAGGATGGGAAGTATGCTACTTTTACTGACCAGTGAAATGACTCCACCATCAAGTAGCTCCTCTGCTGGGTAATGATCACATACTCATAGAATGACTAGGATTGGAAGGGATAGCAGGAGGCTTCTCATCCAACCTCCTGCTAAAAGCAGGGCATGCTTGAATGTCTGATTATGCTGCTCCAGAGTTTATCCAGTCTGGTCTTGAAAATTTTCAAGGATGGAGACTACAAATCCTCTCTTTGTCCACTGCTGGAATGTCCTCACAATGGAAGTGTTCTTTACATGAAGTCTGTCTCTTTTGTCAAGTTATTGCCTCTCATCCTCTCAGTACGTGTGGCTGTGAGGAGCGGGGCCTTCTTTTCAGTAAACCCTGGCAAGCTCCCTGGGCTGAACCAGCCCAGCTCCCTAGCTTCTTTTCATTAGGCAAGGGCTTCAGCCCTGTCTATCTTGGTGGCCCTCCACTGAACTTGCTGAGGGTTATCCATGTTTCAGTTGTACTGGAGGCCCAAAACTGCATGCAGTTTGTACATATGCTCAAACATAGTGCAAAGCAAAAGGCGATAGAATTTCATGGCTTTACTCCTTATTAATACAGCCCAGGGTGCTGTTGGCCTTCCTTGATGACAGAAGACACCCTGGTTCTAATGTTCAGCCCACTGTTTACCAACATCTTCCGTGCCTTTCCAGAAGAGCTTCTCCCCAGTCAGGCAGACCTTGGCCTGGATCAGTGAAGGGATTAGTCCATCTCAGGTGCAGACTTGGTATCTACCCTGGTTGAATTTTATGTTCCTATTGCATTTCTCACAGGCAAAGACTCTGGCACCTGCCAACATGCAGCAGCAACCTCAGAGAAAGAGGTGGCCTCTTCTGTGACCTACAGCTACAGAACAACAGTGCTCAGTGTGACGGTTTGGACTTGGCTCCCTGCCAAATGCCCGAAAGCTAGGACAGCAGCCCCTTTCCCCCTTTCTTTCTTCCCTTAGGTTAAAGGAGAAAGAAACTATAAAAATTAAAGAACCCACAATCAAGTTGCTTATATAAAAATATATCTATATTTACGCAAATTACAGTTATATACAGTTAAGATGCTATATACACAGAAAAAGGGGGTCCACCCCCCGCAGGGATAGGGAAAGGGAAAAAGGGGACAAAAGGGAACAAAAGGGACACCAAACAGGTATACTAGATCGAACTATACTAATAACTAACAAAACAGATCTCACCACGTCCCTTAGAATAGCAGGATTGGTAGTCACAGCCAGCACTCTCCAAACCCCCACGTGGTAGGACAGCGGACTCTGCAGGCCTCAGCCTTAGATAAGCGAGACCAACGCAGGGACCCACTGTTCCCAGACCTCGCCGGAAGAGAAGAGAGCGAGGTCTCTAATTTCTGACTTATTTATACTCTGGTTTACGTAAAAATTGTGTGGAATACTGGGTACTTGGCTCCTTCCTTGGTTACAAACTGGTCACCAAGGAAGGCCTAGACTAAAACCATCACACTCAGAAATACAGGAATACCAGGTCCTCCTTCCCTATCTCCAACTAAGTCCAACTGAAGGTTCTGGATTCAATAGTTCTTTTTCTTACCACAAGTAGGCAGTCTGCTTTTAAAGACAAGGGACTACATAATCAAAAGGCAGCAAACATAGGATAAACTGCAAGTTAGTAAGCTTCAAAATTAAATCTTTCACCCCAGACAAGCTACATAAGAAAAATTTTATGAGTCAATTTTTGCTTTCTTCTGAAGCCTGCACCACTGCTTATGATGTCTGTTTGGGTTTGTTTGTTTATTTGCTTGGCTTTTCTTTTCTGACTGAAGGGTACCAAAAAACCCCTAGGACATAAAAAGTCATCAGAGAATATTTTTCCCCTGAAATGTGTGAAATGGTTAGAAATCTGGTGTTAGGTAAAGAATACATTAGGATACAAGGCAGCCAACCTAGAGTCTCTCTTTAACCCTTTATTCTGAAAGTTCACATGATTTTGCTTATTCTTACCCATTATATTCCACTCTGGGTGGCAAGAGTTTACACCAGTGACAGCAGGGTACATTTTATTCAATTCCTTTGGAAAATCACAAAAAGGTCTGTACTGTTCCATACAGAAAGTAGAAGTAGTATTAACTATAATTTGAAGAGGAATAATTGGGAGGGAGGCTGCTGAACTGTGACAAATTCTTATGTTAGTTCTCCCAGACTCTCCATCTCTTGCACTTATTTAAGGAGAGTGAGTACTATCACCACACAGGGCTTTTCACACCTGCAGAGTCTGACCTGGCCTAAGCAGCAATGAAAATGGCTGCTCAGTGTCCTATCTCAAGAGAGGTTAGTACCAAAGAAACCTAAAGTGATGCTTAGTAAAACCCTAAAGAGCAAAGGCAGGTAAAGTGAAACTGCATCACCTCCGTGCTTTTGGTCCCTGCCTGTCCGAGGGGTGAGCGATCACTTCTCATCCATCAGAATCTGTGGAGCTTTGTGGTTAACTCTTTGCATGTGTGACTTCACAAGGGTTGTTTGTGTTGAAGTGGCCTCTCATGGAGAGGTGTAATTCCCATGGCTTCTTCCTCTTGTTTGGCCAGAGGCTGCTTTTGACCTTTACAGGCTTTGAAATTCGATTCATTTTGTATTACAAAATATTCAGTCCTCTGGGCAGTGAATAAATGGTCTTTGAAGTCACCACCTAGGGCTTCTTAAGTGTTTTCTGAAGGAAGTAGAAGTGCCTGCTGTCTGCCATTTCAGTGTCCTTGCCTGCTTCACACAGAATCTCCAAGCAGCACAATCAGTGCTGCTCTCCCCTTCTTGAGTGGAAGGTGTTTGGAAAAGAACATGGTGATGATCTTGTCTGCTTCTCCTCTAGACATGAAGCAGTGGATATCAAGGGCTGCTCATAGCAGAGTGATGGGAATTTGAGGAGAAAGGGATGTCAAAGCAAAATTGAGACAGGGACAGGGCAATGGCATTGCCACAGAGGGAATACCTAAAAATGACTCTTTCCACCCTGAAATGTAATGGAAGTGCAATAGCTGTAAAAATTGCTTATAATCACAACATGAGGAGAGCTGGAAAAGAGTATCTGCAACAACGTTTTGCTTCCTGTGAAAAAATTATCCATTCAGTACCTATCCTCAGAGACAACTCTTCTGCAAAATCGATTCATATGTCAATATGAAATCTGGTCTTAAGACCTGTGTAGTTGTAGTCCTCTTTACTTGATACAGGTAACACTGGTCCACTGCAACTGACTGACTTGTGACTTTTTTCCAGGTAATTCTTTTTTGCCTTCCCTGGACAAAGAAGCACATTATGTCCAGCATTTTTTACCCACTTCATAGCACTGGAAAAAATCTAAATAAGAGTCTTAGCAACACTAGCTGACATTCAAGGCTGACATTTGTACAGGTTCAAATCAGAGCATGTTAATGAGTGCTGTAGTCACATTTTAATGGAGGCCCAAGGAAGCGTGTTGTCCAGCTGAGGTTAAACAGATGAACATCATACATAAAACTATGTTTTTATGTTGTAAGTTGAATATTTGTCAGTATTAAAACTTCTGGGTTTGCATTCTTACTTTTTATTATATAGAATGCCATATGTTGCTCAAAGCAAATAAAAAAAAGGTTGGCACTGCATGTAACATGGGAATTAAAAAGCAATTACTATGCAGAACACTGAACTTGTTTTATTACGCGGCTACTGAACAGGTCCAGGCAAATATATGGTAAAGTAATTTTAAAGTCTTTCTTATTAAATATTTGCAAGAAATAGTAAAAATTCTTAAGCAGTTTTTACTGCAAAAAGAAAAATTCACGCTTTAGAAATTAATGTAATTTTCTTTCAATATTTTTGGTATGTTTTCACAAACTATACAGTATCACACAAATTCAGGGACTCATTTTTCATTTTTCGTATTTTTTTTAGTTTATACATTACAGCAAACATTTAAGACAAGTTAATTTCTTTGCATACTTATGGTATTTGAAATAACTCAAGCCATCTCTAAATTTCAGTGGTAAGATGTGCTTCAAACTCACAAACTGAATGAATGGAAAGTTACAAATCACATCTCATGGATAACAATTGACCACTTTCTCCTTTGATATGACACAAGATATTGGCTTTCATGCATCTGCTTGAAGTATTACAACAGATTGTTGGACTTGTAGGTGTGGCAAATGGGCTGAAGTGGGATAGCTCACCTCCATATCCACTGCTCTTCATTTCCACTCCGCGAACGTGGAAGAGGTGGAGACAGCAGGTACAAAAAGGTGAAATTCAGCCACTCTGGCCTGACTGTCTCAAAGGCAAATGCCCATGAGTGAGCTAAATACATTACATTACCCTATAGTCATGAAGAGCAATGCACACCTCCAAAATATGATTCATCTGAACTATATTAAGAGTGGTGATTCATCATGTATTGATACATAGAGTCTTTTCACAGATTCTTACAAACTGAGGCCAGGGAGACTAATTTAGACTAATATATCCATCTTTTCAGTATTTAAAAATCAAGTAAGAAATTCTTTTATAAAATAGGGGCTCCCCTAAGTCTGATTATGTTCTTTTACTGCTGCTGCAAGGTTTGGAATTGGAAACTAATTCTCTTTTCCTCAGACTTTTTCTGCAGGGGTAAACACACTATCATTCAAAAGTGAGCAAAAGTAAGATTTTCCTTATAAGTATTTTGGCAATGAAAAGAAAGATTCCTAGTTACTCTATGTATTACATGATATTTACCTTAGCATTAATTTCACAAAGCAACTTATTCAGTACTGGTCAATGACACATGCAAATAGTGTTTTATCTTAGTTCATTTAAACTCCTTATGGTGACCAATTATTTCCCTTTCTTTTTGTTACATTTTTTAATTTTCTGGTAATTTTTGAGCCTGATATCTGGAATAGTCCAAGAAATAATCATTATTATTTACAGGATGCCAGCCTTTTACCTGAGATTTTCTAAATCAATATTTAGAAAAAAAAATTAAATTATATGCTGTATCCAGAACAAAACCACAAGATCCAGCAAATCTCTATTGCCAAATTGCCAGGTCCAAATCCAGGGTAGAATTAGCTCTTCACCTTATACTGGTACTGAGAATCTAAGGTAAAACATCTGAAACATCAAAGGAAGCCAGTTAGAACTACACATGAAATGAGCCTGGAAAAATAGACATTGTTGCCTGTGCAGCCATACATTTCAATTGAGAGTGAATAAGAGAATTAAAAAAGGGGAAAAACTTACAGATATAATAGCATATATCAGAGTTAAAAAAGAAACACCTTTTAAAGGAAAAGCCACAGGAAAAAAAAAAAAAGTCCTTCTGGAAAAAGTATCTTGATTACAAAAATACAGCTGTAACTGTACATTGTTTTATATGGAAATACAAATTAATCTCCTGTTGAGAAGGGGGCTTTTCAGTTGCAGCAGCGATGAGTAGTCCTAACCCTTAAGTGCTGCTCCTGGAAAAACTCAGCTCTGGTATTCGCAGAGGCTGTTGAACGTGTGCTAGTGGAAAACCATTCTATCCCATCAGTGGTGGCTGCAGCATGACAGCACCTTTCTAGAGGCTCTCCATTGCCCGGGGCAAACAACCACGTTCTACAGCCACATAGCACCAAGTGCATGATGGCACCAAGAGCTTGCAGAGGCAGTGACAGTCATCACAGAAAATACAGTAACATTCACGTTACTTCAACCGTAGTAACAAAAAATTACAGATTAACTGGGGGGACAGAGGGGGAGGAGTGGTGTTTGTNTATCTACTTTGGAGACGTAAAGAGGTCACACTCCTGTAAGCACTGGTTTTCTCATCTATTAGATACTCTGCCTTGCCCCTCTGTAAAGGGAAGGTGTTGAAATTTGCCTATGGCTTGTTTCAAGCAATGTTTTGTTAAAAGCAAATGGAATATTCATGCTGCAGGTCAGTTTGTGCACACCATTTATAGAAGATAAATGACACTGGGTGCTAAAATGAGCAGTTCAATTGCCAAAGGCTCTTTCATTTCTTATACATGGAAATACATTATTAAATATAACAACTTTATTACCACATTGCCTAGCAATGCTATAGCAGTCAGGGAAGAGTCAGCCATTGGGTGTCTATTGCAAGCTAACTTTCTTAGAAGGATTTCCCCCTTTGGATATTAACAATGTGCCCCTGTGCTGATCAAAGCAATACAAACCCAGCAGAGATGAATTATTCCTTTACTAATTAAAACATACATAACACCTTATTCTAATTTTTAAGTCAAAAGAATGGAAAAAAAAATATTTATTCCTGCACAATAACTCTCTGTTTTGTGTTCATCACCATAGAGGGGGACTAAAAGGTAACCACAGTATGACAGATCTTTTCTCTAAAAAGTTCCATATCATTTTAAAAGTTGATACAAACCACAGGAACTTCCAGTCACTGACAGAAAAGATGGAATTGTTGAGCCAAGGGAGTAAAATTAAGAATGAGAAGGATCAAATAAACAGAGAATTTTAGAAACAAGTAGACAGTCTCTCTCTACATACATTTCCAAAATACAAGTCTTTTTAAAGAGATGTTGAAATTATTAACATAAAGAGCTATATTAATAGAAGATGGTTTGAAAAAGTGGTCTGTACAAGAAAATTGAATTGTTCTTTTGTGGGTCTATTGAGTTCTATCCTTTCTTATTCAAGCAAAAAAAGAAATAAATCAAAACCTTATCTCACACCAGATGTCAAGTCTGCCCATCCTCTAATTTCAGAATTCAAAGCTTCACATATATTGTAGATCCAAAATTTGCAAAATGCCTCTTTCTTCTTGATAAAACAAGCTAGAAGTCTCAATCCATTACCTTCTACATTCTGAGTTGTTTGAAATTGTATTTAAAATTTAGATTTTTTTTTTTCCTAGACTTAGATCTAGAATTTTTTAGTGAAACAAATAGTGAAAGCAGACTTTGAGAAATAAACCTGAGGAGAAAAAACAGTGGTTATTCAAACCTTGGAAGTATTGGGACAACATAAATACAACTAAAACGTAAAAAAAATCACACTTGTTTTTCCAAGCACAATTTTAGAGATTAAATATCTGTTTGACTTTGAAGTCACAAGCCTTGAATAAATTCCAAAATACTTTGAAATTTCTATTCAGAATTCCCCATTAGCTATGTGATATTTGTGAGAATATTTACTCCTCTCTTACTAGAACATATCCCTTGCATTTTTAAAAGAAAAAAAAACAAACAAACAAAACAAAACAAAAAACCAAAAAAACCCAGGTTATTAGTGTTCATCACCTGCAGCAGTGACAGCTAAAATGAGCACAAATTTCACAAAAGGATTTGAGGTTCATATATTTCTGCACTGTGATCTCACACTGAGAAAAGAGAAAATGTACTCATTGTAGCTGTCACTACTTTTCAGCCTCTTCATGTTGCCTTTTTAATTTATCATTTACAGCAGTATTGGCATAATAACAGTACTGCTCTTCTTTTGGGCAATTTTATAGTGTTTTTGCAGAATTCTTACTAGCTTCACTTCTTCAGAAACAAGATTTTTATTTATTCAAAATAAGAGAACAAATGTCAGGTTAAGCCCAGCTGAATAGCAAAAAATGGATGAGTGTTACTTACTTCGTTCGAATTACATGTCTGGATGTGATGGAAGTGCATCACTTGTAATAGAAATAGACACATGTTCCACAATTTCAAGGAGTTTAACCAAAATAAATAAAAATTCCCCCCCCACCCCGAGATGTGGTTGCATTATCATACTGTTCTCTCACATAGCTCTATCCCAACATTGTACATTCCTTCAAAACATTAGCGCACCAAAGTTTTATACCTATCTTGCTCTGACTGCCTAAATCACTGCAACAATGCTAGTGTTGGACTTTTAGGAAATCATTGCTTTTAACTACAGGCCATTTGCTGCAGTGAATCACTTGGGGAGGTTGAGAGGTTTTGACAGGTCTTCTGAAGTAACCTTCAGAGATGAACTTGGAAGCCAGTTACTTCCGTTTTAGATGCTGCCCCTATGTAAAAAAAAAAAATAAAAAAAATAAAAAAAGAGAAGCTTTTTAATGGACACATCTGTTGTTTCAAAGCTTTTTCCCTGTGAGGTGTTTGTATAGTATCCTCACTACTACATCTAGACCATGAAGTATAGCTCAATGAATAACTAACTGATGATTACATTTATGAGTAAAGACTGCTCATAACAGACAGCTACTTCCTACCGGTGACAAGCAATCTTTGGCTAGGGCTTCACCTGACTAGTCATTTTGGGACATGATCACAAGGGCTGGAGACTGATGAAATTATCCTGTCCAACATCAAACGCAAAGTGGTTGTAAATCAGCTGAGGTTGTGGCAGGAGAAGAACAACTCATTCTTTATGCGGTACTGGCAGCTCTTTCACCTAGTAGCTACATTAAGAATCCTAACAATGTCATTAAGTGACCACAGGAAGAACTTAGTAAGTTTTTATTATTGACATTTTTATGAATTTAACATTGATTCAAAGTGGAAAAAAAATAATGTGAAACACAGAGCTGAGTTATTATAAAGCAATAAAATCACTTATTGAGGGGTTCGGAGTGTACTGGGACAACACTCGCAGGATACATACATAAAATATCCCTGTTTTAACTCTGTTTGACCTTGTAGAGCTATGTAGGTGCTTAGCTGACATACCATTATAATATCCCAATGGCTTGCTCCATAAAAAGATGATAAAAGTCTGACCTCTGCAATATAGCCTTTTCTTCCTGAAGAATAAATAATTGTTTTTCAAAGCAAATATAAGTTAAAAAGCTTCTGCTGCTGCTGGCCTGACACAGGCAAGATGGAAAGAAACACATTTTAGGAAAGAATTTGTATGTTACCTTTGGAAAAGTTCAGTTTAATAAATACATCCGTGGTTGTCCATATGTTTAGGAACTTACTTCTGTGACTCTTTCTGCTGCTATTGAGAGACAATATGCAAATCTGTCCACAAACAAAAGAATTATTAAAAAATGTTCACTGTATAACTACATGGGAAATCACAAATACCTTGCAGACATGAAATCTTCATTGGAGAAGTATATTCTGAGAGGAAAAAACCACCAAATCCACAAACAAGACTGTACAGGCTAGGCAGTAAAGACAATTGTTTTGATGTTTTGATGTTTTGATGTTTGCAAGCATGCACCTAGTATGCAGGAACATTGGAGCAGACCTGGAGGAGAAGTGCATATTGTGATCACGCACTTGGTTTGGGAATGAGAATGAAAATGATCTTTGTACATTTGTGCATCCTTTAGCTCCAGTACCTAATTCCCCAGCTTGCTCTCCCCTTCCCTCTCCAATAGTCTTTTACCCATCTATCAGCTACCAGGCTTCCAAGTAAAAAATGTTTCATCTCTGTTAGGTTTTGTGACTGAAATTCACAAAATGCAGTGTTGAAATTATTTGTTGAGCATTTAGGATACTAGATATTCAACACAGGTTGCCCAAGTCACTAATAAGATGGTTGTGAATTCACTGTAGTAATGCAGACCTGTTTGCAGAGCAGGGGGTAAGGGGGACATCCGACTTCTTAAGGGTTTTCATTTTAATGAGCGGAATTGCAGGCCTTATTTCACTATTTATACATAGCTGTGTACAGAATGATTATTCTATGTTTCTGCAGCACATGATATGTATACAGCACACTCAATCCATGTATTTTATGAAAAGCTCCGTTTCATAACACACTTCCAAAGCTCTTTCTCTCTAATATCAGCTTGCCTCAGTTCACATAGTAGGAATCCTGTCTCCCCTGCCCCATCAGAAAAATTCCTCTCCACGCCAAGACATTCCCAAATTTCTCTAAAGAGCAAAAATACTGAAGAGGGGAAAAAAAGATTCCCTTCAGGGAAAGACATAAATGGATGGAATGATCTTCCTCCAGCGCTCAAAAGAAAAATATTTTCCAAGTGCTTTCCTTGATGGCTATTTTTGTACTCTCCCTTGGCAGTGCTCCTTCAGCGCTTACACTTTAATTGCCCTGCAGTTTCCTTGCGCAAGGTATGTGCTGGCTGGGTGCCAGTGCTGGCTAAGATTCGTCTTGTCACTACAGTGTCTAACAGCGTGTACAGAACAATATCCCAATTAGATCCCTAAATGCTGGAAACACTACCCTTGTGCTTCTCTGGGGCCAAGAGGTAAGAAGTTTTGAAAAATAGATTAGCCATGAATATTCATTCTGATCTCTTGCACCATAACAGTAAAAGCCTCAACAAAAATATTTTTTTAGTATCATAAAACTTGGCAATGATTCTCCATTAGTGCTTCCAGTATGGGTTAGAGGGGAACTGAGTTTAGTATCCCCCATGCAGGCCTAGGTCATTAGCAGAGTTACCATTCTATCTTTCATAAGATCACTGTTTAAAATAACAATCCCACCAGTATTTTTCCTTAAGATTCCTTGTCCCTTGTTTTAGCAAAAGGACCTTTCTTACCCCTCACTATACAAACTCCATCTGCAGGCCTTGTGGCTATTTCAAGGGAGAAATGTTCTCTTCCGTTAAATTATTCCAGAAGTGCCATAAGAACTTGGGAATCCTTCCCAGTAAAATGTACAAAATATAGAAACTGAATATTGTGAAGAATGTGACTTAGAGATTTTCCTTTGTCTCCCTTGAAAAAAAAAAAAATCTGTCATAGGAAATGACTAAACAAATACATTAGCTTTCCACAGTCAGATCTGATCTTCACTGTCTCATTTTGTCTGTTCAAGCTACCTTTCCTTTCTTTCTAATGAAAAATAAATCTTAAAACTGGAAAATAATTTACATTCCTTACATTTTTGTTGCTTAAACTCACATTTCCATCTTTGTTCTCCTTTTAAAAATGCACTGATCTAAACACTTTTCTAAACCTATTTGAAAAATAAAGTGAATTGGAAATCCTGCACCCTTCCCGACTTGCTCATGGTGTCGCAGGAATAGACACAGACAGGACAATAATAATTTAACTGCTGGGGCCTACACTTTCCCAGGAGAATTTGGTCCCTGTGAATAGCAAAAGACAAAGTAATTCCCTAATGTGGAATCCTACGGATGCATAAAGGAATGGGGCTGCAGCCCCACAGACTTCTTTGGACTTGCTGTTCGGTGTTCCAGTTCCCATGTACATTGAGGTGTTTCACTGCAGAGGATTCTTATACAAGTGCCAGATGTCTGAAGCACAAATAATTTTCTAGTTCACAACTAATTTTTAAATCTTTCGCACGAGCCCTAAAATTTATGGGCTACATTCACACCTTACCTTACCTGTGGAAATCTTACGGATGCTGTAACACCATAAGGGGGATAAGGATCAGGGAATCATTCTCATGTGAAGGCGGCTGAGCATAACTGGTCCAACATGGTCTCACTGGGAGGAAACACGAGGCATCTTTGCTTGGAGCAAGTTTCTGTAGCTGTGATACAAAAGAGGCAAAGGAATTTCTTTGACTTGGCTGACTGTTATCAACCTGATAGTATTAAACTCCAAAACACAGATGTAGTTGCTTCTGTCATTTCCTGTCTGCCAAAACTATTTACAAAGTGAGTGCCCACAGGCTCAGAGGATTAACACGGAAAGGGAAGCCAAAATGCTACCCTAGACTAAGGCCAGAAAGCTGCTTTTACCACAGGGTCTCCCTACAGAGATGGAGGGAAGAGAGATTCCCTCCACCACCTCATCCGTGTCCCACATAGCAAGAACATGGAGTATTTGCTCTGTGTAAAGTATCTTTTCACCCCTTCTTCCCCCATGCGAGCTCCAGACAGACATTGGTGAGGTAGCTGAAGCCACTTACTGTGCCAATGCAAGGAGTCACTGCCACTTATTTATCTTCCCTTGGTGTTCCTTTCCACTCTGTCTGCTGCTCGGCCATGTCCATCAGAGAGCAGGCAAAAAGGTCTCACCATTTCTGGGCAAGTGGTGTTCATTCCATGTTCAGGTGTGATCCACATTTTGGTGAATACGTGAGAGAGCTTTATCCATCCAGGGTACCCCTGCTTCATTGGCAGTGACACCTGCATTGAGTGCAACTGCTTTGCAATTCCCATAATTCCTGTAACTCTCAAAGCCCCATAGTCACAGACACTTCTTTCTCCTCATTAATAATATTCCCTGTGCTGCTGCATCCAACTTGCAGCCAGTGGAACAGAATTTGCCTCAAGGAAAGATTTTACTGTAGCATTCAGAAGAAAAAGATACTTAAAACCAGCATGAATATTAAAATGAAAGGTTATGTGGCATATATCTTAAATTTTGATAATAGGTAAAAGTGCATGATATCATAGAAAATTCACCCACATTAATCTCTGGTTGAGCTCTAGATAATAACTGGGTATGCACAGTCTGTCTATGTGGGCCCCCTAATCTTTAAGGAGTTTCAATTGGTTATAATTAAAGGTTTCAACCAAAATACTAAAAAGAAAGATACAAACTGTCTTTCCCCAAAAGAAGCTAGACTGCAGCAGTGTACACTACTGCTTATTTTGCTACTTATTTTCATTTTCAGTGATTTAATTCAATTCAAAGATCAATTCAAGTTTTAGCAACTTAAAATTTTGTAATTTGCTCTTTAACCTGTCCTTTTTTCCCCTAGTTTACAGGCATAAGATTATATTATAATAATATGTGCAATATTCAGCATATTAAGAGCTCAACACATTAGCATTAGTAGCTGTTTAGAAGAGTTTGCTTTGCACATGTTATTTACTTGAGTTTACTGTAAAGTTGAAATGTGGGTTACTATGTTGAGGATTCATTTGATGTGGTAGCCATAAATTATTCTTCATGCCCGTAGCTGTTACAATTCTGAGGAATAAAATCTTTGGTTGAAAAGTAAGACCGTCAAATAAAAAGAATAGTAATGATCTTATATTAAAGAAAAAAATAATTTCTCAAAGTTTTCTGAAACGCAAGTCAATTTTTAATAGAACTCTGAAGATGTTTATCTTGCATGTTGAAGATAAACAGTGCAGTCAAAATTAAATAAAAAATAAGAGATTCTTGTGGTATCTTAATACTTAAGGTAGTTTTTTCTTCTTTTGCTTTACTTAATTTTTATCCCAGTTTTTCTACTTTGAACGAATTTGTTTTAAAAGACTTACACAAGCAACAAGGAAAATTATCTAAACCTACAGTATTTGAAGAAGAGATTGAAAGATTAAAAAATTACTAGAGTTTAATCCATGAAGATTAAAAATCTGCACGTGTTGGAACCTGTTAAAATCAAGCCTGCAGGTGGGATTGTAAGTGATCACACAGAGCAAATGAGAAAGTATAATTTTGCATTTATTTGATGTAAAATATATTTACAGCTAAAGGTTATTTCAACTGTGTGGCCTCTCTGTACTAGATACAACAGAAAGAAAGATTTCTCCTAGCTGGCTTTTAATTTTTTTTCTGTCATCAATCTGAATTGCTCACTTCAAGTCCTTCCTCTTTTTCCTCCCTATAAATTATAGAATCATGGAATCAATTAGGTTGGAAAAGACCTCTGAGATCATCAAGTCCAATCTTCGATCGAGTCCAACTTTTAAATTAGGGAAATAGTAATAATATATTAATATTATGTAATAATAGCCTATAGAATTAATAATAATAATATATATTAAGAATAAATTAAATAAATACGCATTATTAACCTAATAAAATATACGTTACAATAAAATCCTGTATTTCCTTGTGATAGGGTTATTGAAGAATAATTGCAATAGTTACTAGCCATTTGGCAAATCGCTCCAGTTGTAAGAAAGAGAGAAAAATAAAAAATTAAAACCTGGATTACTTAGTTATATGTTAGGTACTTCAGTACAGTAAGAACCTTGCTTTGTGGCAGTACACGGATGGATTATCTGGCAATGAGACAGACTTGTCTTCCACAAGGACTATCTCCCTCACTGTAGTGTAGAGCTGACAGTCCAGTATTAGAAAGGAGAGATCATAGTCTGGTGACTCACAGCCAGATCTTCCCAGCAGACATCAACTTACATAGCTTACATAGTCCCACCCTTGACTCTGCTGATGAGGAGCAGCTAAACCATTAACTTTCAGAAATGAATGGCCATTAGTTTCATCTATTTTCAAAGGACAATGTAGATCCTGCCTGCATTTGTGCTTCTATACCTAGCCCAGGGAAAGAAAAATGCTTATGACACACGTACAAAAGATACATAGATCAGAGAGATGAGAAATCCTATAAAACTCTTACACTGAGAAGAATCCTTAATTAATAAAGCAGAAATAACCAAGGCTTTCCAGAAAGAGCACAATCTGGGCATCTTAGTGTGTGTTCAGTGGTACATTAGTCATACAAAGGAAGGATGCAAATACACAAATCTCATCTGTTGTCAGTTGGTCTTAAAGCTTTTGCTGTTGTTTTATAAAAATTTCACCCATGCCCTCTAGAAGACCACTTGCCTCTTCTCTAGGTTCCCAGAAACCTGGCTGCTATGAGCATAAGTCCGGCCTGGGTGAACATTCTGTTACCTGACCAAATCCCATGTCAGATGGCTGGAACATGAGCGGATCATTCTTGAGGACCTTATAGAAATTTGGGTGGTGATACTCATTCAGATGCGTGAGATGATATTGTTCCTTCTTACCTCGATTAATCTCATCCTAACAAAAAAGGCTACACTTCAGCCCTCCTTATTGCACTTCCCAATACCCCTTACACCTTACTTAAAAAAAAAAAAAAAAATAAAAAAAAAATTGAAAACTTAGAAAAGTTTTTGGAGTATTTTAATTGGTGTAAATGCAGCTCAAGAAGGGCTCACCCACTTCTGATTGGGCAATACAGGTTTTGCCTCCTTCTTGCATACACCAACCAATTGAGTTGCGTATATCTATAGTTTCTCGTATGGACTGACATGGCATCGATCCTGTCCCTCATTATCCCTTATTTTCATAATGAAAATTTCAAAACAATTTATTGTTATACAGAGGGTGGAGAAAGAGAAAAGAAAGAGAAAGAGAGGAGTAGAAATAGTGTTCTTTACTTCTTTGGTCTTTAAGTTAACTCTGCTTTCACGATTCCTGAAAGCTCATATTCTGTGAAGTTTTCATTTTATTTTTGATAACAGTGCCCAGAATGGCAAACCCAGTGAGTAAGGAGAAAAAATCAGTTATGTACGATAATAAATGGATTTCTGCCAATGACAGGTCATGATACAGAAAAAAAAATCTGTGATGACCCTCTTTCCTCTGCTCTCATTTATCTCATACTGGTGACCACTGATAGATTTCTGCTGTATGATTTATTGCAGAAAAACACCACCTAGAAATGGGCTTTTGATAAAATTGTTCAAGGATTCCTGGACAATAAATCCTAATCTTTACATGCATGCTGCAAGATGTTTCACCTTTCTTATGCTATAAATAATATATGCCAAATGTGATAATAAATCCATACATCTAAGCACTATCTGTGTGGTTTAAGAAATAAAATTACAATATGTAAGCCTGATATTAATAGCAGCCATATAATGCCAGGAATATTGATGGCAATATTCGTTTATTTGTGATCCAAATTTCCAGCACTGTGTTGTACTGAAATTTCATTGCTTTTTTCAGCCTGGATGGTTATCTTCTGTAAGGAAATCTGTGATAAACACAACAGACAATAGCTGTCTTGAATAAACAAAGATGCTCCTGTAGGTCTGCCAAGAACCTTCCCGAGGAAATCATCTGAAATTTTCAAGTATGCTCAGTGCAAAGATCTCTCTTCATAATTAATCATCTACAGGAGGAAGTGTGTGATAGCATCTGTCACCTCCCTATGACCCTACAACTGTTACAGTGGGGTTAAATGCACACAAGCACAGCATTTAAAGCTCTTTACAAACCACAGGCTCAAGGTCAGAATCTGGCCTAATTTTACTCCAGAGTAAGAATGAAGTTTAACTTCTTTTTGGAGCATATGTGCTGTGGTAATCTTTTTAAGACCAAAGACCGACTTTAACTACTGAATCCTGTACAAGCTATAAAATATTGCAAGCATTTTCCCCTTATGTATCCAGAAAAAGCAAGAAGCCTTTACCAAGGATGTGAAAACAGGCAAATCAGCTCTTCGCCGTCAGAGCTGATCACTTGGGATTTGGAAAAGAAGAAATTACATCAGAAAAATAAGATTAATGACAACTGTAAGAAACAGAGGCAAAAGGTGTTATGGGAAGAGTGAATGACAGAGAAAACAAAATAACTCAGTGAAACGCACTACTCTTAATTTTTTTTTTTTCTTGAGACAAAACCTTTTTTACTGTTGTTAGAAGTCTGATACAGTCAATTTTGACTGAGTTTTCTAGGGAGTTTTTGTTTGTTTGTTTTGTTGATTTGTTTTGGGGTTTGTTTTGGGGTTTTGTTTGAGTTTTTGTTTTCTTTTGGTTTTTGTTTGTTTTTTTGTTTTGGGGGGGTTTGTGGGGTTTTTTTTGTTTGTTTTGTTTTGTTTTTTAAATTTAAGCATTGCAATACTTTGCTGTGTTTTTTATTCCCTCCCTAAGGGAAATGAAATATCTGCCATGCACCTGTGCAAAATAGTGAATATTACTCCAGTATTTTCCATACATAATGGCTTGCAAAGGATTTTCTGTTAACATCTGTGAAAGAGGAATGTATTCTCTCCAGGAAAATGACCTAAGTTTCACCACCGAAACTTAAGGGACACTAATACTGAAATAGTGAAGGGAAGAAGAATGGGGAAATCTAAAAAAAAAAAAAAATTAAAAAAAAAATCCTTTAATTGGAAGGGGCCAAGCCCACATAAACAGTGTGTTTGATTTCAGCTGTGTCCTCTGATCTATACTGAAGGTCAAAGAAGGAAATGCCACAGAAGTTATGATTATGTGAAATGAAGTGAGAAACAACGATTTAGCGTAATAAATACCTCCTGCAACTAGAGAATGTTCTGCTCACTGAAATTGTCTCCCAGGTGTCTGCCTGTCTCCAGGACACATGGATAATCCCAGGGTGAAATGACAGTGAGGTATGTTGTTTTTAGAAATACATGACTAATGTTGGTTTATATGAAAGAAAACTCACCTGGCAACTCTAAAACACAGCAGAAACCTCTCCCTTCTGGTTTGCCTGAGTCAAAACATCAACTTTCCACCTTCAATTCTGGTATTTGAATTTCAATCAACCATAAAAACCTATACCATTTTCTTGATAAATTCCTCTGTCCTCTCAGATGCAAGACAGACTAAACTACTCCTGTACTTGAACCATGTCCTAAAGGGCACTTATTTCGCTACAGGCAACAACTCTGACAATTCTGAGAGGAAAATCTTCTGACAAAGCATTATAGGCCATCAACCCTCTGCTGTCATGATACTGCACTTGCAGTTTATGAAACTATTGAGCTCAATTTCTTGTTTTTAAAAATGGGTTCAGAATCATTCTGGGTTCAGACCTGTTTCTCAGATCAGATATTCTGCCCCCCCCCCCACCATGCCAGAACTCTTCCTTTTTTTTTTTTTTTTTTTTTTTTTTTTTTTTTTTTTTTTTTTTTTTTTTTTTTTTTTTTTTTTTTTTTTTTTTTTTTTTTTTTTTTTTAATATATATATATCTTTTGTCTTTTTGTTTTCTTTTTTTCTTTCTTTCTTTTTGGTAGTTGGTCTCTGAATATGAAATAAGACCATTAATTTATTAAATTTCTCCTTACTTTTCAATAAGGAGTTTCCTTAACCATAATTTTTTTCTTGTACCATTTGAATAAATATGTATTAATTTTTAAATAAAAATAAACTAAAAAAAAAAAAAAACAGGGTAGAAATATCTGAACACAAATTCAGAGGACGTATTTTTAAAAAATGAAATTTTTTTTGCATATTATCCAAGAAAGATCCCAGAAATCATACTATAAGGAAACATGACTGAGTAAAGTCCTTCACAACAAAAAGAGAGGTCTAAACCGAAAATTTTCTCAAATCTACTGAAATATACTCCTGTGGGAAGTGATGGATCTCATTATTTTACAAGAAAGCAGGTCATATGGAAGCAAAGAAAACACTCACCTCCTCCTTGCTTTGGGAACTCCTCCAAGAGCACACTCAGCGTTCTGAGCTGAAAGTGCCAGGAAAGCAGTGTGGAGGTAAGAACAGCCCTGTAACAGAACATCTTTCACTAGCATCACCCAACTTGCCCAGCTCACTCCTTGTCAGCAATTCTGGCCTGAAATACCTGCAGGTTTGCTTCCAGGACCGTAAGCAGCTGGTAGCTAGTACATTCCACACATGTGTAAAAGGTATAAGGTCATATCGACTTCACCCTCCCCAGGGAACTGAGCCCACCTTGATGTATTTTTAATCTCCATGGATGATAGGGAGGTATTCATTCATCCTAGATATGTCTATGGTTTATTTTTAAATCCAAAAATGCTGCTATCTGTTTTGGATTTTCATGCATGGATGGTATGAACACTCCTGAAACTACTCATAATAATGCTTGTACCTTGCATGAGCATACTGTAGTCACTTTGTTCTCCTTCACCTCCTTTGTCTGATTTGTGTATAAAACTTTTTTTAACATTCTTAGAAAAAATATGGTTTAAAAATGTCTATAAACAAAAATAACTCAAAAGTTTGGATGGAGAAAAACTGTGAACTGAACTCAAAGTTTCCTGGGAAACATCTTTTTCCCCTGAGAGTCAGGCAATTTGGTTTTGAAAAATTGAAAACTGGAATATGTGAAAATGACCTAGTTTTTAAAGATTAGTGTTTAAAATTGCACTTTTTAAAATCTGTTTTCTTTTTTTTTCCCAAAAAAAGGTCAAAACCTTTAAATTTTATTTTTTTTGAGAAATAACTTGATATATATATATATATATATATATACTACTGTGTAAACCTATCACTTTGTTTTATATAACTATATATTATTAGTAATCTTTATAACAGAAATTTCATTAAGATTTTCAGCTGGGTAACATCATGAATTTATCATAGAATGAAGTTTAAAACTTGAGTACTAAATATGTCAAGTACTAAATGCGTCAGAAAGTTTATTCAAAGAATTTTTTTGATGCAGTAATCAGTTCCATTGAGAGTAATTAATTGTACACCTTACTGGTATAAGCTCATCTGAAGTAAATATTGCCTAATATGACCATTATAATTCTTTATTAAAATAGATTGTGATTAATTAATAAAAATTAAAAATGGAAAACATCTCTTTTTTCTTTTTACCAGACTGAGCTACTATATGAATTTTATTTAGTACAATTTTGGCTGAGAAGTAGAGAGTATCTTTCAAAGACAGTGGAATTAAACAGAATCAACTGTTCAGAAGATTAATTTGTTCCCCGTTCTGCAGGTAAGAGCAAAGCGATGCTGGACAGCAAAGAAAAGGAAGAAAGGAAGGAACCTCTCCTGTCAATGTCTGGTTCAAACACTGGCTCAGGTACATGTGAGGTAATTTATGGGAGCGTAATGATCTGCACCAGGAATCTCAAGCTCAACCTGCCGCATGACTGAGCTAGTTTCTATAAAGGACCCAGCAAGCTGGCGCCACAGCAAATGAAGAAAATGAGTTTAATCACTTTACAAGCTTTCTGCTTGTGATCTTTCTGGCTATATCTGAACGAAACATAGGAAGAAAATAGTCACAAAAAGGTGTGCTGGATGCTTCTGTAGTTGATGGTTGTTGAAACGTGGGAGGAAGGAGGGGAATTAGTGTACCTAAGGGGATGTCAGGCATGTGAAAACAAGGACATTTTATGAGCAACACGCAGGAAGTCTGAGGATCACAGTGAGAAGGATGTGAGAGCAGCTAGATGTCTGTCCCCCAGAAGTGGATAAGGGCCTGATAAGTGGGCTAGTAGTGGAGCCTGTAGCAAAGATAGCTTCCTAAACAAAGTATTGACATGATCAAAAAAGGTGTGTCTGGCTGCACATGCAATATTTCTAAACAATATTCTTCCCTGGCTACACCAGAACTGTACCTATTGATCTACAGAACAGCAGTGTTTGAAAACCCATCCAGCAAGGTCTGCTTCGATATTACATACCAGGACTGCATCTCCATGCTCCAAAAATGCTTTGCAGGTACAAACATGCAATGATTCAGATCAGGTCAGGGTAAATCGGAAGGGTGAGCAAATCTTGGGGTTAGAATGGAGCTATAAAGAGAAAGAATATGACTTTGAAAAGGAATACGGGATATTAATTTGGAATTTCTTTGTGTTATGGGTTTGAAAAAAGTCATGATTTTGGAAAGGTACAGATAAACAGAGAAAGCACTTGACTTTTCTTTGTTGCTCTCTCTCACACAGAGCTTGCAATAACCAATGTGTCTGCAGATTAATGAATGGAAACATTAAATCAACCAGATTTTTCTTTTTAACTTCTTCATACTTCATTCTTTGGCCTGTTAGTGCAAATGTGTGCTATCAGAAGGTAACTCATGCTGAGGCATTCAGAATCCAGAAAGGGCTTTCCAGTAACTTACCAACTGTAAGATTCCTTATCCCCTAAAAAGTCTAAGAAAGCTGCATCAGATTCAAGGTCAGTAATGACCAACAAGAAGCAAGGCTCCATTCTTTCCAGAAAGATTAAAGATGTTACCTTCCCTCTTATCCTGTGTTTTGCTACATTTTTTCAAGGGACTAAAATATTTTAATTATCAAAACAAATACTAGAGAAGTATTTTTCATAAAAACATATAAGAAGAAAAGGACAAAAAACCCTCATACATTGTGATTCCTTCATTGTCATAATATTGAGGCACTTACAGCTTTCATTTTTCGTCAGCCTCTGCAGAAGAACAGAATATTTGAATTGCTGCATTGCTTCTGACAGTGCAGCCTACACTGCATTGCATCAGCATTGATGGACACATTAAGACAGAGAGGAAATACAGAGAGGCAGAACTAGATGACTTAATAAGGCTTTCTGACATCTTTTGTGGTGGAAATAGCTCTGCGGATAGCAGTGTCATTATGAACATATAGTGCTACTGGCTATATTCACAAAAGCATTTACACTGAAGTCGACAGGCTGAATTTACGGTTAGGATAACTCCATGGTAGTCAACACAAACAGGAATTAAAATGATTGAGTAAACATCTCAGAGCCAAGACCTAGATTTCCAAACATATAGATATGGTGTGGGGAAGATACCTAATATTTTCCACTGGTTTTATTGAGTCTTTGGGTGTCATTGCTTTCATCTCTTTATGTAGTTGTGTATATAAATTCACCATACAGATAATTCAATACAGCTTCTGAAGATCATTTGTATCTCATACGCAAGGCCAGGGTATCCTATCCCACTTGGAACACAATGCTTTTGGTAGATACAGTGTCCCCAGCAGTCCCTGGGAACTCACCAAGGGCTTATTTTTTAAGAGCTCAACCAGATGAGGCACATGGTGCCAAAGAGGACACAGCAGAAAAGGTGCCTGTTCGCAGGGGACTGTAATGACTGTGGTCTGAACCTGAATGTTCAAGCAGACTAATGGAGACACGTCCCTCTGGCACAGGTCCTTTCACCACATCTGACTCTAAACTCACTTGACATTTGATTATGTTGAAACCTAGTGAGCAAGGTCACACTAGGTACAGCTTCTTATCTTTAGGTTTTGAATCAGTTAACAACTTTTGTGTTCTGAACTAATTAATTAAAAAACTGTTAAAAAATGCCCCAAGGGAGTGTGTGAACAATGAAGGAGAGCAATCCAGGAGAAAGGGAATGAGCCAAACCCTGACTGGACAGAGGCTCTCTGATTCTTCTTTAATGCCCTGGTGATTTAAGTAGACCTTATCATAATTTTTTTTTTCCAGTATTTAATCACAAGAACTCCAATAGGTTAGTGTTAATGAACATACACGCCACACAGCTGCAAGTTTTAGACACTCATCTGTAAACTGAAATGTATTTGCTTTCTAAAGATTTTGGAATGCAACAGAAGCACGTTTGCAAAACAATTTAAAGTAAATGTCATTGATAAAAACAGCAAATTGGATAAATAACAGTGATTTTTAATTGTTGATTTGAAAGTTTTTTGTGGGATATACTTACATATATCTGACCAAGCTTGAAAATATACTTTAGATTTGCAACCTAAATAACAGAGATGTAAAAATAAGTTACAAAGAATATCACTTTATACACCTGACAGAATTGAGAAAGATTGAGTTACCATGGTTTCATGTATATAATCCAAAGGTTGTCATAGAAAAAAAAAAAAGAATTTTTATGTGCTCTGTTGTACAAAAGAGAATTTAGCCCTGAGAAATCCATACCTTAATAGCTTCCCATATCTCCATTTCAAGTAATGTTGCCTCTTTTCTCAACAGCCTGTAGCTTCTGTCACTTCCTTCTTTGCCTCATCCGTGTTCCAGTTTTGTGCGATTTATGACAGATGTGCAGAGCTGACCAAACCAGAACCCCTACTACCATTCTCTGTCATGACTTTGTCATCATACTTATGAACATTTCCTGTTCAGCCCAGAGGCTAATTCCAAATTTGCTGCTCTTACACATCCCTCTCTCTCCTAAACTACATAGCAAGTCGTCTTTCTGATCTCTGAGTTCATTCTGAGGATGTTCAAGCTTTTCATGTTTCTGAAAAGGCATCAGACAAATAATTGGACCAAAACTCCATTCTGGGCTATAAAACACAAAGGCACTACTTGTGATACCAGATCCCTCTCATCAGATTCTGGGAGGATATTCTGTGGAGACCACACTGTGAGGTTGCCTTGTACAACTACCTGGAAAACAACCCTTAGCTGACATTAGAGTCTAGTTGTGAGGCTAGTTGGGTTAGCTTTGCTGTCATCTGATACAGACACTTCATGCTCTGATCTCACATCTGCTGTCATGTGGGAAAACAACAAGCTCTGTCTTTGACAACTCAAGAACCTCAAGAGCTTTCCTTTGCTGGCAGAGAAAAGGAAGAGCACATAGCAGCCTACTATGTGGCATAAATAAAATATCTCACTAAAGCTCTGGCTCTTGCTGTCAGGGTCTGATTTAAGAATAAAGATTTTTGTTTATTC
>NW_020955228.1:3947289-3952018 GCF_003031625.1 Empidonax traillii | reverse complement strand
ATGTGGGAAAACAACAAGCTCTGTCTTTGACAACTCAAGAACCTCAAGAGCTTTCCTTTGCTGGCAGAGAAAAGGAAGAGCACATAGCAGCCTACTATGTGGCATAAATAAAATATCTCACTAAAGCTCTGGCTCTTGCTGTCAGGGTCTGATTTAAGAATAAAGATTTTTGTTTATTCAAGATTGGCAATGAGGGTAAGATTCTGATAGCAGTAGTCTGGTAGGTGCTCAGTCCATCCTCGCAGTGTTTATTTGTATACAACTCCATATGCAACCTTGCAAACAAATCTGTAAAAGCAAATTTATACTTTTGCAGGATACTGATAATTACCTTAAACAAGACATTCAGCTTTGCAATATAATACCATTATGCTATAAGCTTTGTTGAGAAAATTAGGATTTGTACCATTTTTTCAAATCACGACTGACTTTTCCACCTCTGATCTGTAGTGTAGTTCAGTGATTCAGTCTAAGTAGACAAAAAAGGTAACTAAAAATACAGCAAGGCTTTACTTATAATCGATTTGCAGACTTCTAAGAGCTGTCATGACTTGTCAGTCTTAGAAAAGAAGGTAAAAATTAGTTTTCCACCACTAAACAGTCACAAATAGCAGTGGTTTCCTTGGAGATTTAGCAGCAATTCTCAAAACACTGTACTTGCAGAAAAAGAGTGGTTTGTAAAGATACATTCCTTGTCCAAACTTTAATTAAGCCCTCCCCAATAATGTACACCCACACACCACTGTGTGTATTTGGTGTTTACCTCATTACACCCTCTTCTCTAGTCCTCTTTCATGCTATATGAAATGTATAATATCTTGTGTCAATATGTAACTTGCAAGTACTTTTTTCTGTATTGCTTACAATGCGCAAAAATCATAAGTCTATGCAAAATTATTTGTTTTTTTTCATAAAATATTTTCATTAATTGTCCACTATGATTACAGTAACTATTAGTTCACAAATTCTAAGGTTCCTGAACTAAAAATTGCATTGTAATCAAAAAGAGCATTATTGCCTCCTAAGTAAATATCTTGAGAATAAAACCTTGAATTCTCCTGTGAGGACAAAATGACAAAATGGCAACACAAACTGACAGAAAGAAAGTTCTATCTCATCCTTACTTGAGGTGAACTGGTAAGTCAGACATGAGTTTTTGTCATGTATGTCAGTGGGTGTGTGCTGTCCTGCCCTCAGGCACTGCTCCCCCTGTCTCCCTCTCCATATGGTACCAGGAAGTTTGATTTTGTCATCTACCACCATGTCTCAGTACCTCTACCTACTTTCAACTCCAGAGACATGGTAGAAAGCCATATCATAAGTGTTCCACAGTTTCTATAAAGAATGTTTAAATTCTTTGTAAAAAAATTGTTTAGGTGTATCTCTCTACCCATAGCTATCTGATCATTATAGGTAAACATATTCAGAGTTAAGGAGCGAAATTACAATACTGAAAATATTCCAATTACTATGTTTAATTATAACTGAAAAGTTAATCAGTGCAAAGTGTCTTCAACAACTTCAGTAAAATGCAAGCAAGAAATTCCAGCTTGCTGATAAACTTATTTCTTGATATCACAACTGAAATAATTCATTTCCAATATACTGAGCATCAGAAATTGTTCAGAGTGGCAAAAGGCATTTTTTAACAAGATGACATAATTAAATTGAGTGCTGATTAAAGTTCTACAGGCTCACCACCAATCACTCAAGAGTTCCGATATTTCAGCACTAGAATTACACGTTTATAAGTCACAATATACTCAAAGAAAATGTTTCATACTTAAAAGACAAGATCATCCTATGAATGACCTAGAAAGCAGAAAACAGAGCTTGATATTAGGGGGAATTTAGCTTCTTATTGTATGACAATTAAACAGCATGCAACACAATACCCTTGATTTGGTGGATCTCACAGTCTAGGGATTCATTTGTGTACAAATCATTTTGGGTCTGGACTTTTAACACTATATGAGAGAGTATGTGTTCATCCCATAAGAAATTCTAGCTTGAGCCATCAGCAGACATCATGTCCATTTCATTATTTTGTGAAGATTTCATCTATGTTATCTCTTGTATTTTCAGACTGTTACATTTCTGTTTAAATATCAAGCATATGAATGTACATATCTGTATTTCTACAGGAACTTTCTACAGTTCGTTGTCACCTACGGCTTCTTCTGCCATCTTTCCTATTACTTATTGAACATGGGGCACAAGATTCTAAATATAGCCCTTAGGTACTTATCAATTTGAACAGCTATCTAATCCTGTGATGCTATTTATCTCTGATCTTAACCAAGCCTATACCTGAAACAGCAGAATACTGACTTCCTTTCAATCCCAGTATAGACAGCAGTGGGCTCAAACTGCAGTGTCTGAGCTAGGTTGCTAAGAGTTTACAAGTAGTTCACATTCAAATCTCTAGAGCTGAACCTGACCCAGTAGCTTCCTTTAAGGAGCAGACCCAAACCAAAATTGCTCTGCTTTTCCTGTCCAGTCTTAATAAAGCTACTTTTCACTAGTACAGCTCCCAAATGGTCAAAGATCATCATCTTAGATGATAACCTACTCAACTAAGACAAAAATATTCTGATTCCCTTTGTTCATTTTCCAGGTATAAGACTCACTCCCCTCTGTTTCATTTTTCTCACCTATATAAAAATGTAACTCTAAATAAAAGATTATGTCACCTCTGCCCTATATACTTTAGTATCTGTTGTACTTAGGTGTAATATCTTTGTCTTAAATTAGGGGGTTTCAGTAACCCATAGAGCAGCTACCTCCCGAATTGCTTCTGTTGAATTGAATGACATTATGCAGGCATGAAGTCCTGCAGTGCTACATATGAAGAGATGGTGGAAGGTGGCTCCAGCTGGGAATCAGCCTGGCTTCTGCTGCAGCAAGGGGAATACCTCATGTTGACCAGAGACCACTGAAATCTCAGTGTGTCTGGGGCTTCTGAAGCCCTCATGGGCCAGACTTTACACTGCATTTCAGCACACTCTTGGTTTTTTCTTTCTTTTTAGTAAATTTTTGTAACACTTCTCCTCTTTAAGATATAAATAGAACAGAGTTCACTTTGCTGTACTTCATACTTGCAGCCCTGGTAATGGGAGCCACACAGATGTTTCAATATCTGAATATATTCCTGTGCTTTATTCTTTCACATAGTCACTCTCAATTCAGTGGCACACTTCCACCTTGATAACCAGTAATTATAATAATCTTTAGCAAAGATAAATAATTTATTTTAAAATACTTCATATTTGGCAATCTAATGTTTCAGTATTTCATTTTAAGCTTAGACCTGATGCTTGTAAGGGCGCTCTTTGAGGTAGGACCTCATTTTGTGCACTTTTAAATCTAAATTTGCGTGCTGTGTAGACTATAATTCATATTTGCGTACAGAAAGCTAGTGTTCTTACTTTTTTTACTATACATCCTTTACATCATCGATGCGTGGAGGACCTTTAGTTACAGATAATATAATCAGATTGATACAGAACATTTTGTACATTTCCTATCTGTCCTTACTAAGTTGATGTAAGGTTGGAGCAAAGGCAATTTTGACCTTTCCATTTTTAAACTCCTACTAAGTTCAATGTTTATAATCAGTATCTTACTCCTGGGTATTTCATACAAAACTTTATTTGAAACCTTGGTTAGAGGCTCACTATGGTTAATCTAGATGTATCAGTTTCTGGGTTGCAGGCAGAAAGCTGGAATTCTAGTGGTTAATGAGCCAAATGTTTTAAAGTGGTCTCAGTGTGAACGTTATGGGACTTATGTGAAAAAAATCCCTTTTTATGGAAATCTGGAGAAGAAAGGGGGAAGAGAAGTGGATGGAGGGGTTGGTAAGGCAAGACCTAAGGCTGCAAAGTGTTTATGTTGTTTCCTGTAGACACTAGTTGAGAAACAAAATCATAGTTTCCTTTTCTTCTGAAACCTGATCTTTTGTCTGCTTGTCCACAGCAGACGGTAGTTATGATTTAAAACAAATAAATTATTCCCATTAATTAGTGAGTTTTAAACTGCCAAACCTTCACTAAGTGTTATTATGGTGCCTTTGTTAGGGTGATGGAAAAAATAGCCACATATTCCTGCCAATTTTTCCACAGTAGAAAAAACCTTTCCCAATACCAAGAATAGAATACCAGTCACTCTCTCAGCACCTTAAAAATACAGATTCCTAATTGCATTACAGGAACATAGGGCAAACAAGTAGACAACAATGTATTTCCCTTGTTTTGTTCTTGATACTAGAATTCCTTTTTTTTAGCATAAGAAAACCCCTACGAATTAGAGACCAGTCACAAAACAAGTATGCCACTCATGGCCATTTATTCTGCTTATTTACTGAATCCCTACTTCCCAAGCTGCATAAGCACAAGTTAGAAACTGGTCATAAAACCAGACAGAGAAAACAGAACTCACACTGTAACAGTGTTTGTGACTGAAATCCAACTGTTTCAGTTTGTGTTGCTTGAGAAGATGAGAAATAAAGGAAAAAGGTAGAATAGCATTAAAGTAACTTTCATTCCAGAACTGCCCATCAGTTGAGCATCAATCGAGAAAGTAAGAGTTTTAAGAAATCTAAGTTTCAAGAGAGGTCATACTACTAGAAGATTTTATTTGATGAGTAAGAAAATGTGGGGATCTGATCCCCTTACTCTGAAGTGAGAGTATAAAGTGCTTGAGTGGAAATTAGATGGAAATTTTAATTACA
>NW_020955228.1:3932864-3946429 GCF_003031625.1 Empidonax traillii | reverse complement strand
GCCCATCAGTTGAGCATCAATCGAGAAAGTAAGAGTTTTAAGAAATCTAAGTTTCAAGAGAGGTCATACTACTAGAAGATTTTATTTGATGAGTAAGAAAATGTGGGGATCTGATCCCCTTACTCTGAAGTGAGAGTATAAAGTGCTTGAGTGGAAATTAGATGGAAATTTTAATTACAGTGTTTAGGTAACAGGAAACTGGATACATTGCAGGACAGATTTATTATATGCAAATTGTATGCACCAGAATGACCTGTCAAGTTTACATTTTAAGGTACTACCTTTCCAGCAAAAGGAAATGCTCTATTGTATAATTCACTTGCATTTTGACAATACATGATATGATGCCAAAAATGACAGACATATCACGGTGGAAAAGATAAAAAACATTACAGAAGAACTGCAAAATGCATAAGGATCTGGTTAAAAGGAAGATAGAAGGGAGTAGTGCTAGAAGGGAAGGTACATTTTGGGAGGATATTAAAAATTAGTACCTCTAGGTCAGTTCATACTCTCAGCATGGGGATCATGGGACAGAATTTTTTTTACATTTTCATTTACAACATTGCACAAAACAAAGAGTGTTGATGGAATTGGTTAGGATACACATAAGGATACAAAGGTGGATAATGAAACCTTGCAGAAAGCTGAACTGAATAAATGGGCCAGACTCAATGGTGCAGTGTGCAAGGACATCTACTCGTGGACTGTTAATGAGAGAAGTTGTTATACAGGTGACAATGACTGTTTAATAGAAGGACATGGATGACACTTTCAGGAAGGTCACCAAGCCCAATTTGGATACAGCCATAGGGTGAATCGGCCAAGATACATCCATGAAATAGACAAATATTACTACCATTAAATGAGTTGCAGCTGAGATCTCATTTGGCTTTGGGTGTGGTAGCCAGTTTGTGCAGAATGGGTCAAGCTAAAAACCTGCATGTGAGGTCTTACTCATACCAATACAGCTAAACACCTTTTGAGAATTATGTGGACTTTGGGCTCCCTGAGTCAGGTAGAGTCATAGTCAGTGGTGTCCTGGACATGTATGCTCACACATACAAACACACCTGAACAATCAAAAGACACTTTATGGTCATATAACCTTATCACAAAACTAATGGAATTAAGAATCTAAATAATTTTGATGCCTTTGAAAATCACTTTGTCCTTTGGAGTCTGAGTACATTTGAAAAAAATGGGTTGTAATTCCTAGGATGCCATTAATAGACTTGTAACACTCACAGAGGGAAAAAAAATTACTAAATGACCTAACCTACTCCACTACCTAGAAAATCCATTTAAACCAAGCTGTTTCTAAATAGATTTAAGTGATGGAGCTTCCAGCATTTTTCTCAGCACAGTTTTATAGGTCTAACTAATGCACTCTGGTTTCTATCTCGGGGTTTAAAAAGCCCTTGTATGTTAACAATCTTCTCTTTAATTTTTCTATCTAGCCAGCTAGCGCAACATTTGAATATTTTAGTGTTACAAGGTTTCTTCTGACCAGACCTGTCATTACACATCCTATAAAAACACCCTAAGGTACTTCAATAAACTTAACATAAATTGTTACTATACACAACTCACACATGCAAATAAAGAGTAGTGATTTATACTGGAGTTTATTCATGGCATGACTTGGCTAATTAAAGAACACCTTTTTCTTATTATATTTTATGGACTCCATTACTGTAATGCAGGAAGCATCAAGCAGTGAGGGCAAATGAGCCTGGGAAGAAATATATGACACATTTGAATCCTTTTTATAAGTACTGTGGTATTTTGGCTAATAGAAGATATGGCTGAATCCTTGGGATTTCTTTTTACACACTTCAAGACTGTCACCTGACACTAAGGGGAGAAAGACATCCCCGTAAGTTTCAACATACCATATTAAAATAAAAGTATCTTTGATAGGTTTCGAGTATTTTAAATTACTGATGAAGTAAAATATTAAATCACTTATTCAAGTAATTTGTGGTCTGAAATTTGTAACATCTGTCTACTTTTTGCAACACTGTATTATGTGGATTCTTCCCCCAGATTCCCAAGAAAAATTGTTTAATACTTGGAGCTTTTTTTCAGCAACTCAGAAATATCTAGCACTACTAATCTGTAAATAAATGATCACACAGAATCTTGGAACAATCAAGTGAGAAGATGGGTGTGTGGAATGTAAAGGCTAAAATTCCTTTAAAGTTATCCAGAAGTAAAATAACCTTTTCAAGGATCATTCCAGCTGGTGCCATGGTCATTTCAAGGATTTTCAAGCAATTGCAGCATTCATGTTCATCCAAACAATAGAACACTCAGATTATATGAAATATTTCTGCCATGCCAAAATAAAGTCACCAAATGTAGTGGTGACTTCTTTTAACATATAGTTTCAAAAATGACAAAGGAAATAGACTATAAATGAGAGGTAGAAAGAATAGTAAGAACAAGATGAGAGCACATTTAATTAGAGGTTCTTAGTAATCCATTCCCTTGAAGAATAAGTAGCTGTGGTACTTACTAATTTCTTGAGTTCCATCCCCAGCCATGGTGTTAGGCACATTCTGTATGTCCAACCCATACAGCTAGAGCAGCATACAAAAATATTGCACAGCTGTCTCTTTGCTGACAATGCTTAATGAAAACAGAAAATGATGAATATTTTGTCGTCTATTTTGGTTTGTTTAGATTCTGGCTACATCAGTCTGAACTTATGGTTCCCACCCTCTCAGAGAAATTAGGTGATCTGCTTAAAATGCAAACATGATTTATTTGTTTTTGAAAGAGGAAAATGTTAAAGTTGCTAAGCATCTGAAATTCCTCAAGCAGATCAAACACTCTGGTCCAATAGTACAGAATAAATTATCCTTACAAAGACTTTGATGTTCTTTGTCACCTTTGACCTACCTGAATCAAGTCCAGGTATATGAACTGTACTGTGCTAACCAAATACTGTGACTTGAGCTTGAGAGATCCTAAAATTTTAAATCAGCTCTGGTTGGCCTGGAGTCATTCTTCAGCAATATAAATTTTACTTAAATGTATATTTAGTGAGCCTAGATACAGCATTTTCTTCTCATGCTATGTTTTTAAGTAGAAAAAAATCTCATTCTTTAAGTAGAGCTTTCCTATCAAGCCCACATAATCAATCAAAGATTCAAATACCCCACAGAAAATAAAACCAGCAATAATAAAAGCCATCTTATATATCATGAGCCAAAAGGGTAGGTTTTTAGAACACGAAAATTTACTGTAATTTTTCATCATTGGTTTGGATATGGTGGTAAAATTTCTACCATCTGATTACTAATAAAAAAAAAGGAGCAAAATCCTGTATCTCATTCAAGAACATACGAAAAAAATGCCCAGTGCATCATCTACATTACCTCCAAAAATATGTTTCCTTTTTAAAATGGTGGTACTGCATTTAACCAGTTTTGCCAGTTCTGCATACCATAAAAATAAGGGTTATGAAATCTTATTTAAAATAACTGCATGCAGGATGAAGGAAATAAACTACAATAATTTAATCTTCTTTCCTAAATGTTAACAGCAGTGTAAAAATGGATGCTCTCATCCTTGTAATCAGTTGCACGGTGCACAAGGGCAGCAGTCTCTGGTGCCTCATCTGTGAACTAATCTTTCATTTCATAGCAGATCTTTCCATATCAAACAACACAAATGACTTAATTTGCATGACAGGATTTGTAACGGGGCAAATCTAGTGTCAAAGTCGATTAAAGATTACACCGGAGAACTATCATAATCAGTACTCTAATGAGCCTAAATAGTACATGTAAAGTCTCCCCTTTTTGCCATTCCAGTCATGTATAAAAGGGAATGTGTTTCTTTTCATCGGTGAGCCAGTCCTTTGGTTTGCACATTACGCCCTACGTTGAGCTAAAGTCATGTCAGTCTGGTTTCAGAGGGAGAGAAAGGGAAATAATAAAGCAAACATCACTTCACAAATGACATTGCTTGGTATAAGCCAACGTTTGAAGCCCTTAATTCTTCTAATCTGCAAAATAGTCAATGCTAATGGGTTTTTGCCTTTGTGAAAGCTGATGCATAGAAAGAAAAACTTTAATGAGCTGCCTGGGTTGTATGCTTACAGATACCTGTCAAATGTCTGTCATCTTAGCTATCGTTGAGGCATTATAAAGAAAGTAAGAAGGAAGGAACGACAGTATTTGTACAAGCATTTTCATGCTAAAATGGCACAATTTTCTTCCTGTCATAATTTCATTGTATCTGAAAGTCAGAAAAGCTTAACCCTTTCAATAACACATCCTGTACAGAATATCACACATAATGTTTGAACTAGCAGCTTTAAAAATAGCATCATGGTTTTGTAAACAACATTCTCTATTAAATTTGTTTCACAAAACTGATTTATCTGTATCTTAAAAAAATGTATCAACAAATTATTGTTATCAATTGCTGCACTTAGAGGAGATCAAGAGTTTGCCAAATGTAACTAACCCTCAGTGTGAGAGTCTGTCATCACAATAAATCCCTTCTGAGTTCTTAATTTCATGTCCCGTTCTGTCTTTACACTAGCAACATAAAAATCCAGGAGGTCAACAAAGTCCCTTAGTCTTACTTTCTCATTTATTAAAACAAACAAGAATTTAAATACATCTTATTGCAAACACACCTGCTAACTCTGCTATTCTAAGTTGCAGTTAAGTCAAGCCAGACTTGCTTTTGGATGTTTACAGTAAGTGTGAGAAATTGTCTGTGAACTGAAACAATGCATTCAGAAGTCTTAGCACAGGCGAACCTATTTGCTTATTTTCCTTTATTTATCATCCATCCTCACTGTTTTCCAACAATTCAGCCATCCAAAGTACAGACATTTTGGTGCAGACCTGTGTTTCTCCCAGTCCAAGTACCAACCTTTAGCATGAGGATGAGCACATTCTCTAAATTTGGATATTCAGCTTTGGGAGTCTGAATCAATAAGGTACTTAGGTATATGCTGAAATCTGTTCATGCACAGAGCTGTTTGTAGACTCGGGGCCTTCATTTGAACAGAGCATATCCCAGAATATGCAGAGAAGGGGTATTGTGTTCAGAGGACACCCACCGAGCCTGGTGGAAAGCATGACTAAGGGTTGCAGTGGCAGGTGCTCCTGCTTTGCTGCCTGTCTCTGTGTAAGTCACTTACACTCAGCGTTTCAGTACCCACGATGTAAAGTAGGATAAATGTTCTGAGCATTCTCTCACGAGTGCTTGGAAGCCTCATTTATTCCTGCCTGCAAGTCATTTTGGTGATATTTTTGCTTATTCTATCAAGCTGTCAGCGTCGGTACTTCAGGGAGGCATTTCTGTTATTGCTCTGTTATGTCTCTGTTGTTGTTTTTACCTGTACTTGTCAATCCTCATTCTGGGGGCTGCAATACTGTGTCAAGGTGTACTAAGGCATGACACACTTCAGTGCATCTTAAATGTTCTTAAAAGCCCTCAGGCTGTGGCTCATACGTTTTCATTGAGCCATTACAATACAAATAAAAGAACTTTAATGAGTGTATTACATCTGTATTGCTTCCAAAGGACTCACTGGGAGTTCACTGACAGTATCTTTCATGCTTCTGCTGCAGGTGAGGATGTCAATGGAACAGTGTTTTTCCCTTGCTCTCTTTTTTTTTTTATTCAAGCAACCTCACACAGAAAAAAACCCAAACCAAACCAAAATAAAAGCTAAAACATTAAGCAAAATTATTTAGGAGCCTTAAAAAGTTTGAGGTTAAACAAACAAAACCAAGGAATGATAATTACAGTTGAATTTTTTCACGCAAACTGCACTGGGTGAAGTTTGTGCTGATGTCCCCCAAGACCTGCATAGCATATCTAGAAGTGAGCAGGAAATCAATGGATTTAGGGCAAAAGAGCTGCATTACCAGTAAACTTGCTATTCTTTTGCTTAAGCTACAGATTGCAAGTATAACGTGCCCATCAACTCTCAATATTTAATGTTATTGAGTGCCAGGAATTCCCATACTCAAAAGGGCAGCAAAACAGATTGAAAGGTTACTGCCATAGTAGGTGGAGGGAGAGGAGGTTTGCACACAGAATTGGTCAAACTTCCTTTTTTTTTTTTTTACTATTTTATGCTACTTCTTTTAATCTGGGAACTTTTCAGATACTGTGTGCTGAGGAACCAGCTGTCAGAGGGGAAATACAGCTCCCTCTAAGGTCCCTTTAAAACCACAGCATCCTGCCAGACTATCCCAAAGCAAGGAGGGGTGGAGAGAGAGAAACATCCCAGTATTTTCCCAGAGCTATAATTTCAGCCCATCAAATCATTGCTTTCCAACTTTGCTGAGAGTTGCTTTTTGTTTTCCTGATGTGTGCTGGACACAGGTGGGCAGCAGAGCAGCCACATGGGAGCCCACACAGGTGGGTAGCCCAAAATAGACCTGACCTTCCAGCACATCGCCTGCCAGTACTCTGAGAAGGGTTCTTTCCATGCACCAGCCATGGTGGTGTGGCAAGCACACCTACATGAGGGGAAACATGTACTTATTAATCACTCTCTATTTAAGCTTAAGCATGCTGAATGCTGAATGATCACTCATGACTGGTATGCTTGGTAGAGCAGCCACGGTGCTTGCACTGCCATTGGGAGAGCTGAACTCCAAGGGGTTAGAGTACAAACGTAAATAACATACATTAGCAGCGCATGTTTAGCTCTGACTTGGATTTCATCCACTTTCAGATATGAATTATTCATCCCCCATCTCCCTCCAATTGTTCTTTTAATTCATATCGCAGTTGTTAAAAGGTTAGAAGGCACGTTACTGAATAATCCTTTACTGTTTCCCCATGGCAATTTGCGCCCAATTTTTGCAGATTTCAAGCCTCTGCTGTCCCCTCCGCAGAGTTCATTTTTATTGCAATTCCCGGCTAGCCTTTTCCCCCTGAACACTACCTCTCTGACCTAGCTGCTGTACCTCTGATCCCATGCACCCCAGAAGCTGTCACAAGTCTCCCTCCTTCCCAGGAGTTGAACACACAATAGAGAATAGGCCCTGGCTGTGAGGTTCAGCAGCCATTAACCCCTACCAGCTGTTCCTGCAGGGAGCCTTCTGTGGCTGAATGTCCTTTCTCTGCGGAGGCCCTCATTTCCACTAATCTAACTATTGTTGGATAGGAATGCTGACAGGAGAAAAGAAATTTTTCTTGTGTCCATGCAAGTGTGTGTATCCATGTGTAAGTGAAGGAAGAGTGAAGGCTAATTTCTATAGTAGGCATGAATGGAAGGATTGGGAAAAAAAACTAGTTAAAATGTGTTTACTTGCTTAAAAGGCTCAGTCAATTTAAATAATTTCAGTAGTATGCTCTATTTTAGGGGGATGGGGAGAAGGAGGAAGCAAGTTACTATTATCATTTTATGCAAAAGCTGTTGAGAGATTCCCCTGTATTTCCTAAATTCTTCTTAAAACGAGAAAAGAAAATAGGACAAATGTATGAATACCAAGTACAAAATGAACACAATTGCATAGCAACAGAATCTAATATTTTTAAGACTGTGGACCTGGGCATCCAAAGATTTACCTTTATTTCACATTGATTATCCATTTTCAGTAGACTGATGATTCAGACTGTCTGGAAATACACAAAATGTTTGTCAGGATTCTGTGCTAATACTTTCAAAAAGAAAACAAAATCAATTGAGAGGAAAAACCCATTTGTTTTAAATGATCAACATTTTCAGATAACCAAACTGAACTCCTTACATCTCTCACAATGACATCACCTCTAATCACATTTTAAACTTGAAATTTAAAATATTTTCATGCAATACTAGTAGACATGACATCCTAAATCACAAATTTACATTAGCATTGGTTTTTCTTTTCAAGCCACACAGGTGAAAGAAATCACAAATTTTTTTTTTTAAGGAAGAAAACTATTTTATTTGCTATAAAACCACAAGTCATTTTAAGTTTGAATTCATTCACCTTTTCTCTAAAAAGATCGATTAGAGAAACTATTTTGAAATTTAGTGCTCTGTTTTATCACCCGATAAAGTTCAGCAAAATACAACAGTTGGTCTAGTTCAAATCAAATTAGAAATAATTCATGTAGAAATATATTTTCTGGGCAATTAGACTGTATCGTAGCAGGGCAAATGTCTGATATAATAAAGCTCTACTTTGCATCTGTTCCTGTGTCTAGACGGCTGCAATTACTAGTCCTTGCAACAACAGCGGCAAGATAAAGCACTGCTTACAGGTTATAGCTATTAAAATTGAACATTTTCTTTCTTTGCCCCCTTTTATTACCTAAATCATTTGGTTGTTATAAGATTTAATTTAATTTAATGAAGTTGCACTTTCCTCACCTTCGATATGAACACAAACAGAAACAAACAAACAGCACAGAATCCAGCTCATTGTTTCTTCCCAACATTAGCTGCCATGCATAGATACTGGTCCTATTGAAGCTGGATATGTGCAAGGAATGCTTAGCCAGAACCCAAATGGCAGAAATGGCTCTGTTGGTGAAGAGAGGACCCGAAGCCCCATGACTGTCAATCTGGCACTATGACACTTCAAAGGCACTGTGAAACTCACACACAGCATAGTAAAAACCACATATCTCTAATTGCTGTATTTGGGAAGATGAAAGGCCCATGCCAAAGAGAGTATGTTTGTAGTTAGATAGGTAGGTTTATGTCCCTAATAGAAAGAAAACCATCGGTTAGCCAAATATAAACTGAAGGCCATGCAGAGCCCTGCATCTGCAGGTTGAACACCCACTGACATCTCATGGCACCAGCAGGAACTCTGACATCCCTGCTCCTTCACTAGAGAGGGATGACAGCAAAGAGGAGGGTGTGCTGCATCAGCTGTACTTCAGATATTGTAAATCAACTAATATGGGGTTGGAAGAAATTGCACGTAAAAACAATGGAGGCAGTCGTGGAGGTCACAAGGAACACCACTTCTTTACAATTCTGGCTGACTGAAGGATTATTTCAGCAGGATTTCTGAAACTGCAGTTTTACACAGTTCATGGGCATAAACAGTAGTTTCTGGTGTTAATGAAACTGCTTTCTCCTTCAAATTCTCCCTATAATTACAGGGTTTCTGGGTTTCTAAGCAAACCTGAGCAAATTTTAAGTAGGGCTTTGTTTAGACAATCTAAGATATTAAATCATAGTCTTGAAACCCTGCAAAGAATCAAGCACATAGCAATAAATGGTATTTGTGAAATATTTCATGCAAAGAAAGACATTCATCGAAACAAACATGGGCCTTTTCACTAAATGAAAATAGTAAAACGCAGAATGTGTTGCATAAAGGAGATCTGGTGGTAGTTACAGGACACCAGACACAACTTTCAACAAGACATGCCAGTACAAACAGAAAATCAATAGTACATAAGGAGTCATCTGCTTGGGGCTATTCCCATTAAAACTTTCATCTTATCATATTCATTCGCTAAGTTGAGTGAGTCAGTGTTTATGTTTACATGAACGACCTTCAAGGGATGCTTTGGTGCCATATGGGAAATTTTTTATGCTGTTAGAAATAAACTAAGTTCCTTGACTAGGCCACAGTGACAAGCCATCTACTAGCCTACAATCTTTCCACATCAACTTCTCCCAGGGTCTTTAAAACGTCTAATGTGTCTGCAGTATCTCATCTTTATTAAATAGGTATCTTCTTAAGCCTTGAGATTTCTCTTTAAGGGCAAATGTAATTTGAAATATGGATCATTTTCCTGATGGGCCAGAGCAGTCCTCATGTAGAATGTAAAAAGAAGACCAGAAGAATCTGTAACCTGGTTTGAAAGAAAATAATAAACTCAACTCTCTAGTACTGCTGACTCAACTGACTGCCAAGAGACTATCTGGAGTTGACCCATTATTCCAGTAAATCTGGAATAAAGATGCCACAAAGATAAAACATGTTTCTTCAGTCTTAAAATGAATATTTTTTCACCAAATTAACTTCCTATCAAAGAAACTGGAGTTCATTTCATCAACATTTAAAAAAAATGGTGATGGACCCTTTATTCCTTCTGTGTCTATAACTTCTCACACGGGGAATGTGTCACGGAAGGCTTTATTTGCAGAACAAGTCTCCAGCTTCCAGGTCCTCAATACCAACATGTCACATCCCTAGCATGGAGGAACACTACTCTAGAAATATCCAGAAAAGTAATGATACTACCTAACAGTGCCATCTTCACCTAGTGTTATCTTCACTTCACTTGCAGTGAATTGCACAAAATCTGGCTTTGATACAATATTCAAATAATAACATCCCTTTGTAATGACCCAATATTTTATGCTATATATTTAATGGAAATTATATAATCTGTAATGCACTTATGGCAAAACCCAAGGAAAATCACTGTGTCAGTATCTCCAGACTTACTTATTACATGTTCTTAATTTGTCAGGACAATGTGTGAATGTAACTGATGCCAGTCTGCAATGAACTTGGAATACCAGCTCTCAGATATATGAATTTCCCCAACCCCATTATTCCAGATCCAAATGACTGTATGACTCTGTGGCTCAGACTATGGTTTTTATTTCCTTCTATATTCCAAAATTCCCATCTCTGTACCAGAAGTTATTTTGCAGCCAGTCTTCCCAATCTTCTGAGGTCTGCCTGCAGCTGCCTCTCCCATGTGTTTCACCTTATACCTTCAAAGTGTTTGGATTACAGCGCAAGTTACTGTCAGTGTTCTGCCACAAGAGTGGGAAGGGAAGAGAGAGGTGACTGCCTAGTTCAGTGCCAGGAAGAAAAAAGGTCAATAGGCATACCTTGAATAAATTGTTTGCCAGTGATGGTGTTTTTTCCTACTGTGTACTGCACTACTATATGAGAGTTTGGTTATGGGCTGGGTGAGATTTCTCCTTAGAAGAATGCCAAGATCATCGATGGATATTGAAAGCTAACATATTGAAGAAAGCACTAGATTTGCATCAGGCAAATAAAAATTATAGTGGTATGTGCTGCCATCAATGGCAATGTAAGATGGGCTAGAAGTGAGGGAGGAGATGCCAAAATTAAAGTCTGCCTGACTTCTATCTGGGTTGTTGCAGTGAGAGTATGTGCATGTTAGAGGGAGACGGGGAAGGGTTGGTCACTTTTGGAAGTTGTAATTACAGTGCTTACAAACTCCCTGATTGTGATTCCTCAGATACAAACAGAAAAAGGAAGAAAGCCTTCACTACATTTTCAAAAGAGTATTCCTATATTTATTGAGCAGGCTGACTGCCATCTTACACATCCTGCTGTCCCTTCCCCAGCTCAGTTTCTCTTACTGACTGTTATTTGGAGCACAGTATTTTCTTAAATATAACAATTCAAGAAAATAATGGTTCAAAAAATGCTGACAAGTCAAATTTTCAGGAGCAATCAAAACTCAAATGATGCTTCTATGCCTTTTTTTTTTTTAACAGAGGATGTTAATGGATTTTCAGTCATGAGGCTCAAAAGGACTGCATTAAAAGTTACTTGATGCTGAAGAACATACAGAAACTATTTAAAAAGAATTGCATCGAAACTAAAATTCTTCCCATGCTGCTTTCTATAAGGAAGTCTGTTATTTCATATTTTTTGCATGTTTAAACATAATAAGTACAAAATCACAAGATTGTTTTTCAGACTGCTGGCCTGGTATCTGTGTTTTAAGCAGAAAATTCTAACAAGACACAACTCACAGTAAAATATACTTTGGGTAATATGCAGCCCTGGGAACTTTTGCCCCTGATGATATAAAATTAAATTGAAATATACTACAAAATATTTTCCAAGTACTAAGTTAACATCATAGATACAATTTCTAGCTGTGATAGACATTATTAACCTCATCTCATGAGCAGGAATTCAATCCTTAAGTATTCCATTAGTTCAGAGAGTGTGGATCTGTGTGCAAGAGTACATGCTCTGTGATAACTTGTTGCAACTGTTATTTCTTTTAAAATGGTTCTAAAATATAACCACAAAATCATATTTAAATATCTTATTAAAAGGAAATATCCACATCATTTGCGTGTGATAGAGACATCATTTGAATTTACTACAGATGTCAAACTGCTGCACTGACAATCACTAACAATCTTACCTGAAATCTCTGCACACTTTTTATCATTTGTCACTTTTAGAGACCCATCTTTCAAATCCATGCATGCAATTCTTTTCACAACCTGACATCCTCAGGAGACTAATAATAATGCCCTGGGTATTCCTGAATCAGTAGTTTTTACTAACATAAGTTTACAGTCAGATGTTTTCAAACAGCAGAATATGAAGTCTCCCCAGGCACTAGGCAGTTCCTACCTGTAGAAGGTCTGGAGATAAAACTGCAATTTTTACTGTTTCTCACTATGAAATAAGTGGCTTGGATTTCTCAGGGAAGGTTTAAAAAAGTCTCAAGTTCCTTTGTTACCATTACTGAGAGCTGAAGTCATAAGTAGAGACTAACTGACTTCAGAGATGGTTTAAGTATCCTTCATATTGTTTGTATCAAATAAACAATTCTATTTTGCACAACAGATCAAGACATGCAGTCACATTAGGTGCTGCTTAAAAAAGAACTATATAGTTCTTGCTACTCATAAGTAATACAGCATTTCCTAATGTGTCAATAAAACCATATGACAAGTCACAGTGGGTACTCCAGATACACACACGACACCCATACACACACGAACAGGTTCTTGATGGACTTTAATGAAAATATGGATTACAGTCTTTTGTAGCATAATCTTACTTGCTCAAATGGTGACAGTATTATGCAACATTTATTTCAGGTCATGAAATCACAGTTGAAATTCCTTTTCAAAAGTTTCTTGGTCAACTGCTGTACTCCTCAAATCTCTACATCAAATTATCCAGATTTTGAATTCTAGTGTAAGATTGAATTGAAATGTAGTTAGAAAAGCAAATTAAATAGAAATTCAGGATGACAAATGAGGGACTTAATTTTCTCTTAAATTAGATATTCAACATATTGTTTTGTGCTAAATATTAACACAGCACTATATGCTAAAAGTAAAGCACTTCCAGTTACTATCTTTTTATTTTAAGTTTCTTTTGACATCAATAAACTCCTGGGATCTATTTCCAGATGTAGAAAGAGCAACTTTCTTGTCCTGTGAGAATTTTAGATTTTAAACAAGTTTCCCATTGTAAACTGAAAGTTAAAAAGCTACGAATTTTCAAACTTTCAAAATATATTATAAAGAAATAAAGTGCATTGTGATGCAATGCTCTGTGTTAAGAAGTCCAATACATTTTATTTTGATTTTGACCTTTCATTTGGGGACATTGGGATTTAAAGTATTAAAGTAGTTAATATTTCAAATCCAAGCCCATAAAGTTTATATTTCCAAAACACTTAACAAAGGTGCTTTGAAAAATTTAAAAGTGTTTATTTCAAAATATTTTAGTCTGGAAATTTACTGAAAGCAACACTTCCCTGAATTAATTGGACACATTCTGAATTTTATAATAACTGAAATACCAGGCCAGAAAAGGTTTTTTGTTTTGTTTTGTTTTGTTTGTGGGTTTGTTTTTGTTTTCTTATTTGTT
>NW_020955228.1:3887124-3932836 GCF_003031625.1 Empidonax traillii | reverse complement strand
TTTTTTTTTTTTTTTTTTTTTTTTTTTTTTTTTTTTTTTTTTTTTTTTTTTTTTTTTTTTTTTTTTTTTTTTTTTTTTTTTTTTTTTTTTTTTTTTTTTTTTTTTTTTTTTTTTTTTTTTTTTTTTTTTTTTGTCGTCATCACAAACACCAGATAAAAACATGGGTTTGCACTGCTGATCACAATTCATTCTGAACACACAAGAGACCAAATTCAGTTTCTGTTCACACTATCTTAATACCATGATGCTGTACTGTTAAAGCTGAGAGATGTTAGCACTCACACAACAGATTACAACCATATACCTCTGCTAATACTCCTCTGTTAAAAAGAGCATCTCAGGCTCTGAACAATTCTGAAAATGGAGATTTCTGGAATCCATCTGATGGCACAGAAGATGTGCATTTTGAAGCACAGTGATCCTGCATTTATATGGTTGGGTTCTGTAGTATAACTGCATTGTGCAAGGTTAAACATGCACTCAAACAACTAACTTTCTTTTCCTCAACTGATCTCTTTCCTTTAAGTCTAACACTGCAAGGTTGTTTCCCACTGATCATGTATCTGGCTTATTTAACTTTTCTGCCATTTCTGTGTCAGTAACACTTTCCTATAAGGTGAGGCTCAAATATGGAAAGGCTATGGGACTCTTAGCTGTCCATATTCACATTATCTCTGGCCCCATAGCCCCACATACCCTGCAAGCAGAGAGACAGAAGGGCAGGCAGAAAGATTCCCTGAGCAGGAGTTCTTTAAACTCTCTGCTTTGCATGAGCTCCTAGATCTTTAGAGAGCCAGTATCTTTCAGAAAGCATTATATATAAGAAAGGGGAAAAAAATACAACTATTAAAACGCACATACACTGCTGGCAGTGTTGTGACAGCCAGCAGTATCAGCGTCAGTCAATTATCTTCACAAATGCCTCTTGTGCTAATGAGCACTCACAAAAATCACCAGACTTTTCTGGCAAGGAGAAAAGATCAGTTTCATTGCTTGCAGAACTAATTCAGTGTACAAAAGTGAAGGCTCCACCATCACTGCCTCTTTTACTGCTCCTTTTGTAAAGGCTTTTGATGTGCACTGAAGAGATCGGTCTGTGTTTGGGTCTCTTCATCTCCAGTTCATTGCCTGTCATTAACATACATATCCATATGAAAAGTTTGGTAAGTCACTAACAGCTGTCCAGAATGGAGTTTCAGGAAAAAAAGGACCTATTCCTTCTCAAAATGCTGACAATACTATGTAGCCCTTTTTGGCAATGATATACCTAACTTTTTAAAGCGCCTTTCACTCAAAAAGCAACTAGGCATAATACTACATTCAAACACATAGTGGTTTTCATTTTGAAACAGTCATTTGCTGTATTCAGAAAAGGCCTATAGTTGCCAGAAGCAAAAAAGAACTCCATCATTCATTATATAAAAAAATAAATACTTTCTGAGTATAGCTTTTCAGTATCCCAGATAACCTCACATATCCGATTTAACACAGAGGAAAAAAAACCCACAGCAGATGCTCCTGATGGCCATTTCATGCACACTGAGCTCCTGCTCAAAATTATGAGACCTCACAGCTCATGATCACCAGGAATGTAGTTTTGGCAATAAAAGAGCACCAAACCATGCTCATAGTAGTTTACCACAAGAAGTTAAGAAAAACATATCTGTTTCTCTTCTGACAGAATTCAAAATCAGCCTGGAAGACTCATTCCTATAAGTATTAGTTGCAGTATATCACATTAGGTAGTGTGTGCTCCTTCTTATCTGAGACCTTAGTAAGCAACTTAAAGCAGATTTAAAATGGCTTCACTGTATATTTCACAGTGCATACGCAATAAATTATGAAATTTTTAAAAATGTTGTTGTTGTTGTACAAAAAGAAGATCACTGAAGAAATTTGTCATGAGTTTACTTAATTTCCACCAATATAGATATGCCTGCCTTCAACGAGGGATGATAATCCCTTCTTCCACTAGGAAGGATGACAACAGAAGAAGAACAGCATAGTTTTAAAAATAATGAAATAAGAGGGTTTCTATCCCAATCACTTGGGCTGTAGCTTAGTTATGTCAAACTCAGAAAGGAAAAACTTTTGATTGATAAACTCTTTTCTGTCCAACCCTCTCCCCTCTACAACCACTCCGGAGTTCATGACCCCAACCCATAATTTACAATATATCATGCCCAAGATTTTCTAGGTCTTATTTTAAAAACTATAGCAGGTGCATCTGTGTCAGTTATCAAGGGGTTGACATAGTTTTACAAGCATTTTTATCAGAAGCAAAGTGCCCGGCAGGCTAAACCACTAATTCTGGAAAGATTTTATTCCTGTACTGATCCTCCCACCATGCAAAACCAGCTTGTGCTGCATAAAACCCAAGACTTTAATCCCACTTGTTGCTTCCTTTTTTTTCCTCCCCCTTTTCAGAAGCATCTCTCTCTCCCACATCAGTCAATAAAATCTTTAACTCTGCCTATTTTGATCTGAAAATTAAATCTTATTTATTATGCATCCTGTTTGTTGTCTTTGAAGAACTTGAGCATTCATTTAAAGAGGGCCAGAATGACTTCTTAAACACATTTCTCTCTTTGCTGCAATTAAACAAAGTGGAGCTGTGATTAGTCCACCACAGGGGGGAAAGAAAAAGACACCCTTGAATCAAAATGGGGGGACCTGACTGTGCATTATTGTCTCACAATGCAGGAGTTTATTGCTGAAACCTGCTTATCGCCTTGCACTGCAAACCATGGGAACTTCAGTCAGGTGGAAAGTTATTCTCTTCTCTGGCTGAAGCAGCTTTAAGTATCGTAAGAACAGCTAAAGCCACTAAAGCTCTTCCTAGTAACTGAGACATTTAGGATAATCTTTATGAGAGTTTTGCATGAGCTTCTGCTTTTTGTTGCAGTTAGAAGTAGAGTTAATGATGAGCTTTCACTGGCTTTTTCTTTCTCTCTTTTTTTAATCTAAGCCAAAAGCGCCTGTTTAAGTTAAGTACCACCTCCCTCTAGCCCTTGGGAAACCACTCAAGAGGGATTTGCTTGGCTCTGTGTGCATGACACATAATGAAAACAATTTTACGCTGTGGAGGGAAGTATCGGGCAATTACTGATGTAACAGCCACCTGCAGAAGCGAGGCCCTCGGCAGAGCACTGGGCTGTTCATGAATATTTTATGGTGTGATGTTATTTTGAATGGCTGGGGCAGGTGAAGGGGGCTGAGGATGTAATAAGTAACTCTGCTGGAGACTGTGTCGCAGCTCTGTTTCTCTGCAGTGGTCCATAGTGTAACACCAAGAAGAATCCTGACCCTGCATAAGACTATGCAAGGGCAGCTGAGGCTGAGGAAAGATGATGTGACAAGTCGTGGTGGGCACCCTTTAAAATCTGTTGTCTAGCGATTTTACACATGATGTCCGGCTTAAAAAGACCCTGCATCAATCTTGTCCAATTTAATTTGATAAACTAAGTGTGGATAAGGATTAAATGAGAATTTTGTAATGGAGAAAACTTGTTCTTACTCTTTAATCCATGAAAGATCTTATGAGGTAAACCACATAAAAATTTAAGCTGTTGCTGTGGAAAGCAGTGTTGCTTCTTTGTTCTGGATTTTTTAAAAAATCTAGTGTTCTCTTAAGAAGTAGACTGCAAATATATACAGTTTTTACTGCTGGCACACATATGCATTTTACTCAAAATGGATCACTTCAAAGAAATCTTTTCAGAGAGCTGTTGTAAAAAGTGCATTTATTTGGCGTCTTTTATTCCCATAGTGAACCTGAAATGCATGTTTTAACCAAAGCATGGTGTTTTACATACATTTGTGCTCTTCTCCACGGAGGATTTTTTCATTCCTGGAAGAGGCAGTGAAGAGTTAAACTGGACATGATACAATACAACATGATGGAGATGTGTTCAAAAGCCTTAAGAATTTGTGATGATGTTGGCATACTTAAGATCTTTAAACAAAACAAAACAAAACAAAAGGAATAAACTATTAGGACTAAAATATGAAAGATTTACTATTACACTTATCTCTGGAAAATTAAATAGAATCATAAACAGAGCAATGTTTGATATCAGAATGATGTATAATAGTCTTTAAAAATATTTTTCATCTTGTGTATTATATGCATTCATAGAATATGATATTTGAAAAGAAAAGCTAAAGAAGGTTTCATTGTAAGCTGCAGAGTGAATAGCTGAGGAATTCTTTCTTAAGAATAACACATGTTTAGAAAAAGGACACAAAAGATTTACAGAAACCTTGGACAGAAATTGGCAATGAGAACTCAAATCCTGAAGAGCAGCTGAGAAGGAAAATGTAGCTTGCCATACACTGAAAATAATGTGTGGCAACACAGGAATTCCCAGAGTGACAATTGGAAGATTATAACGATACTCTTTAATTTTTGTAAGAGGTGGTTTTGCAGATATGCTCATAACATTTCATAACATTAATTTATAGCTTGCACCAGTAAGAAATAATACAATGTTATGTTAATTTTCTATTCTAATGTCACCTTCCTAACAGAATACTGAAGTTGTGCTGCTTGAGATAGTCGAGATGGTTGTCTATCGTGTTTGCATTGCAAAGACTACAAAAGTAGCCTGACTAGGATGGTGATACGTTACAAATTCATGCCAAAATTTGCTCTAAGATTTCCTGGATAATTATCTACAGTCTAAGCTAATCAATCAACATCAGCAGTAAATATCCAGGAGTAATATTCAAAAGAGAATTAAATATGCTGGAGTGTTTTTACTAGATTCTCTCACTGAAATGTTGAGACATTCCTCTTCCAAAAAAAAAATAAATTTTCACTGAATGAAAAAAACAATAAAAGAACATTGGGCACCTCCACCAATAGCCTCTCCTCTTCCTCCATACCTGTGTTTGGAAATTTAAGATAAACACAATAAGAAAAATAAAAAACTACTGTTACAGAATCAATTACATTTAACATTGTAAAAGTGTCCAATAAAGAGTGTGTTAATTCAGCTCCAGAAAAAATGTTAAAGGTGCTGTGTTTTAGCAATTTTAGGTAGACTGAATTATAAAACAGCAAACATGCAGTAAGTTTTGGATACTTATAATTAGATTTTCAACGTAAGAGAAGTTAAGCTCTGTATGTAAACGGCATTATTCAAAAGCTTGTCTTGAAAAAGAAAATTGCTGTTTGACAATTCTATAGAATATTCAAGAAAGGTAATTATACTGCGGTGGCTGTTAAAGACGCAGGTGTTGAATATAGTCACTGCTGCAGCTTTTGCAGAAAACTGTAGAACATGAAGAGAAAGGAGACAATGACATTAGCATGGTGAAATATTCACCTTTGCAAGAGGAGTTTATATTATCCATCTTTCTTTATAGATATAAAAAAAATATGGACCAACCCCTCTCCCCCCCTTAGGTTTTTAAATTATTTGAGTCCATTTTCTTGCCTAAAAAAAGGTAAAACCCTAACATATGCAAGGCCCTAATGTAAAATTCACCCAGGCAGTCACAAGTGAAATGGAAATGGCAAGAAACCAGAGTGCCTCATTTTTTAATGAAAGGCCACATAATTAATCTGGAAAACAAAAGTGATTGACTAGCACCAGTGTGAAAGAAATGTACTGACTGACCCCCAGCGACTACACAAGTGCTCTGTGTCACTGTTGATCCACAGCTAACTGCTTCCCGCATTGCCAGTCTTTTGATACAATGCATCACTCAGAGAAGCAGGCTAAAAATAAGTTCATTATTAGAGTTACACTTTTAATTAAGATGTTAGAACAATCAACAAGCGCATATGAAACCAGAAGAGATGACATTTGGAAATACCAAACCTTGTTAAGGACTACACTGTTATTACCAGCCTTTAATTCAAATGGCAAAGGAAAAATTCATCTGCTGGATAAAGGGTGCCTTTTGTCCAGCTCTTGGAGCCCAGTTCACATATGAACCTGTATGTTGTGACTCTTGACTGTGCTTCACTTCAAAATGCTCCGTGCCAGGAGCAGAAAACACAAGACAGATCTCAAAGCTTCAGCTTCTTATGCTGGGCACCTAGGAGGTGTCACAGCCCTGCAGAGCCTCAGGCAACTAGTAAAACAATACACTTTTTCTATAGACTTCACTGTGTTGGGCAGTACTGTTGTGCAGCGTTGCAAAGGGTCAGTCTTGCTCTCCTGACATCCAGGTTGTCTCTATGGGAAAGGATGACCTTTCTGGCACAGGTAAAGGCCGTGCTTTGTAGTGGTTAGACTGCTTTCATGGGAAGCAAATCCTAGATCCCATCCAGCTCAAATTCATTTCCTGCAGCAATGAAACTGCCCAAATAGTCAACTGATAGTCAAATTGCTTTCTGTGCTTTTTGTGGAGATGAGGTTACAAAAATCAATAGTGAGGGAAAAAAAGGAAAGGGAAAGGCCAAAACAGGAAGGAACAGGGCATTCCTGCTTGGACTGGGAAAGGGAGCACAATAATTAGATTACAAATGGACTTAAAGAGATGGGCACCAAGCTAATTAAAGATATATAGATATGCTTCTACAGAATTCTGTGAATGTCCAAGAAGGATTTCTGTATATCTTTTGCATATAAATGCCTATACTGCCCTTGCATTACATTTCAACCACCACTATAAGATCCTTTCCTTGAACTGCTTTAAGTGTTTGAAGCACAGGCTTGCTCATCTTTCTCAGTAGCAAGAGCTCTACTCTCACAAAAAAAATTTAACAAATTAACAAAGATGTATTCACCTTGCAAATCAAACCATGAATTTGTTAGAGATGTTTTCAACTGACGAGAAAGTTTCAGGCACCTTCAGTTGAAGGACCCACATAGGGGTGAAGCGTTTTCATTATATACATTGCTCCAATAAGTTTCTGAATAGTCATACTTTTAGGCAATACAATCACCAATGTCATCATGGTAATGGAATGGTGCCCAGCAGCTAGTCCTTAGGTAAATTTACTGGAAGCACTATCTTCATTGAACAATATAAATAAGCAGGTACTTCAGAGGAGGCACCCTGAGAAAAATACAGACTGTAAATTAATGGTAAAGGCAGCAAATTTTGTCATTATCCCATGCAAGAGTTAATTGGGATAACATTTGGGATGAGAACAGCTTCCCTTCTTGCTAGGAATGCAACAGAACTGGCTTAAAGATGCTGAGGTGACATTTAATATCTTTCAAAGCTAGGATTACAAACCTTGGACAGCAGCTCAAAAATGGGCAAATGGTCCACAGGAAAAGGCTGTAGCACAATAAAAACCTTTCTTCCTCTTAGATTTCCTAATCATGATTTCCTAATGATAAAATCCCTCAAAATATATAAATAAGGTGAGTTCTGGGCCTCCCTTTCTTATCAAGAAACTTCTTCAGTTGAAAGAAGCAGCCTGAACTTAATGGCCACCATTATCACACCTCTTTACAGCACTCCATTATGCATCAGCTGACACTACAGAAGGTGAAGGGATGTTTTAGCTACATGCAAGAATATATCTTGACCAGTTTAAAAGATCCTGTTCACATAAAAGTACTGTAGATCAGGGTTTAATATTACTACTTGTGAGCTTGTGGTAGGTCTATGTCACAGAGATAGGATACACCTATATATCTAGCAACAGGACTGTGGGAGCCAGGTTGATAAATAAAGTAACTCTGCTCACACACTGAGCACCAACATAAAATTGCAGTTGCTGTGAAGACACTTTGCTGCCTAAGTTGTGATAGAAGACTTCACTTCCCCAGAGTGTGGACTGGTCCTGCAGAGGCTTTACAGGGGAAAAAAAGTCATGTTTCTTTTCCCATAAATACTTGCTCATTTTCCTACTACATATGCTTTGAAATCCACCGGCACTTAAGCACCTTAATAACATTGATGACATATCACCTACAACATTAATAAGTCAGAACAAAGCTAGGAAATGGAGAATGAAAATATTTCCTTAAAGACAAGATTAGGGAAGAGTCTTGGCACTGGAGAACAATTATTCTGAGTAGAAGAGATATTTCTGTAGTCATAAAAGCAAAAATAAAAGTCTGGAAAAAAGATAAATGTGATGTAGACTGTGGAAGGATTAGTAATACATTTGCTAGTGGAGAAAAGAATGCCAAAGGAGGAGAAATGTATTTAGCATTGGTGATGATGATGAGTAGCAACATGACTTCTGTGAAGTGAGAGTTAGACAGATAGTGAAAAACCCACTGGATATAAGGGTCACTGGTCAAATTTCAGGGGTGCTACTTTTTCTCTGTTTAATTTTATTACTACTTTGAAGAAAAGGCTTTTTCAAAAGATTTGCTTTGTTTAAGCTCTCTATATTAAAGTATATGTTTCTGATTTTCTTGCCTTTTTTATACATGAAAACATCTTACTACCTAAAGCCTACCCCTGTACCTGAAAAGAGTCATAAAGTGATCGTGACGGTGCATTTGAAGGAGGCCAGTGTAGTGCTGTCTCTTTTTCATGTATTTCACAGAACAGAGAAAGAATCAGGCACCTGTCTTCCCAGTAATGGAAGGCACATTCTGACAGTAACCAATAATGCATGGAAAAAGGTCCAGGCAGCAAGGAAAAAGCCTGAGTAAAAATAATCTCCCAAGTCTCTTTCCTCCATAATATGATATACCCTTTAAGCAGTGTGCTTCACAGAGGAATTTATGCCCCCACCAAATTGCTTCTATTGTCATGGAATCGCAGATTGGTTTGGGTTGGAAGGGACCTTATCTATTTCCAACTCCCCTGCCATGCGCAGGCACACCTTTTACTAGACCAAGTTGCTCAGAGCCTAATCCAACCCTTGTCTTGAACACCTGCAACCATGGGGCATCCAAATTTCTCTAGGAAACCTATTCCAGTGCCTCCCCACCCCCAGTGTAAGGTATTTCTTCCTAATATCTAATCAAAACCTCCCCTCATTCAGCTGGAGGCCATTTCCCCTTGTCCTATCACTATGTGCCTTTGTGAAAAGTCCTTCTCCAGTTCTCTTGTAAACTCCCTTTACATACCTTTTCAACTTACATACTTGCTTCCACTGGTGTTTTTTTCTCAGCAACTTTCCATTTTTATTAAGGATTGACAGCAAAAGTACCCAAAGCAACAGCTGTGCTTTCAAATGTTGGTGATTCCCAGAGCAGATGGAAAAATGCCTGTGGTTGCCATTTCAGCACATATGAGGTAAATGTTCAACACCTGTATTATAAAGCATGGCTACAGTTTATTTTGACAATGCTACATCAAAAAAGTATGCCAAAAGGGTATCATATGAAGAAGCAAGTGATTCAGATTTGTAAGGATATTAATACTGATGATTTCCAGAGAAGCATTTTTTTTCTTTTGGTACCTTGATTTGAATAATAAATGGCAGTTGAAATCTTAAGGAACTCAACTGCTTCCCAAGGAGTGTCTAAAAATAAGGCAAATTGTTTAAGAAAAACCTGCAAAGGTGGGAAGGACATTATGATGTCTTCATAAAGCCACTAAACCAAGTATTTCACAACAGTAGTCACTGTTGAAGACATCCTGTGTTGTAATAAGCATTACTTTAGAGCTCACAAAATCAAGTCATCTGCTGCTGTTTCAAATATTCTGGTAGAAAAGGGGATTCATGATACAGTATAAATGTGTACGTTGATTTACTGCTGCTATTCATATCCAAAAGAATGCGGATTCCATCTGCACCAGAGATATATAACCATCCAGCAGTTCTGAGGTTTCTTAGGGTGGGAAGTAAATGCAGCACACATACTGTAAAACATGTTCTCATTAATACTTCTCAGTATGCACAATCATAAAGAACATCAATCTGGTTACATTCTCAGATCAATCCTGCCCCCCACTGAAGTCAAAGGAAACTAACCTGTTGGTTTCAATAACACCCAGCCTTTTATGAATTTAAAGACATTCATATTAAGAAGCATGAATTCATTGTAAGAAGCAATGAATTACTGCTCAGAAAGAGTAGTGAGTTCTTACACCTATGTCCTGCGTGTTATGAAACACCGTGATTGGTATACCAGCTACCACTAGTGTTCACAGAACAGCTGTGAATAAATTTCACTGCTTTGAAAATGTATTCCCTGACGTTTAATAGCAAAAGGATAAAATTAGGTTGAGAAACATTAGATTGCCCAAGATAGTAACAAGACAGGCAATTAATACTTACATAACCTGCATAAGCCCTTCTATGCAGATTTCTTGTTGTAATGGTAAATCTCATAGATCAATATGACAGACACAGTTGAATGAACAATGTCAAATTTCAGATTTTCCTAAACTCACCTTATGATTTTAATGTAAATTCCTAAATTTCTTATTTCCCATTGAGTTTTTGCTATTGGGGTCAGTTTAAAATCATTTCAATATCCATTTCTTGTGGCTTTTTATTTGGCTCTCTATTCTATCATTCCACAGCAACTTGTCTACCATCTTCCTTTTCAACTACTTATCCCAAACTTATCTGACAGAAATCTAAACATAGTTAAACAAAACCTCAAGAAATGTGTGATGTTCTATCATTTTTATTGATTGTGTATAACTAACACGTCATTGTAAAGTTGTACAGTGATATTCTGTTTTCAAAATCAAGAAAAATTCCTATCTAAATAATTTCATTTAGAACACCAGTACATAGTTGCACTGGCAAAAATCCTGAATCTTTTAGCAACCACAGACAGTAGAGTACGTTAGGTCCCTTAAATTGTTATCCCTTTATAAACAGATACATTTCAATATGCTCCTTGCATCTAACCTCTTTTTGTATTGCTAAAATTAACTTGATCCAACTTGATTTTCTGTTTCCATAGAGTTGATGGAAGTCTGACTGAAGAAAACTTTAAGGGACTCATAAACAAATCCTTGGTATAACTGTAAAAGGATTTCTTCTTTGTATTTAAGGATGTAATTAATCCTATCAAGAATTGTTGTTGAAAATCAGCTAGCTATTATTTTGATATTTTTTAATAAACATCTTAGTATTTCCAGAGGAAATCTAAACTGCTTAAGTCTCCTGGCCCAAAGCCTACATTTCTCTCATCCTATTTGCTATAATCAAATACATATACATACACATACATATATATATGTATATCTAAAAAATCAGCTTTTGGATCAATAGTGTTTTATTTAGCTTAGTCACATGATGGAAGAACAGGACAGGAAATATTAAGTTAAATTACTGTAATCAGTAAGAACACTTACACAAATCATAAAACCAGCACTAGTTTAATTTAAATAAGGTAAATTTTGTTTCTTCTTGAAATAGAAGTGTGGTTATTTGGTTTTTTTTTCCATAAAAACCTACAGATATTTCATCTGTTTATGCACTAAACACATAGATCTAAGTTAGAACTGCTCCTCTCTAGAAAAATAAGCTCACAAAAATTCACACTCAGTCCTCCAATAACATACAAGCAGAGTTTTAAAAACTTGGTCAAGGGATTGTCAAATGCTACCTTCTGAGCCTGCAGAGGGTAAATGAATTTGCACAGGTTGAAGTGTCTGGTGTTCAAAGTACACACATAGCAGAAGCTCTGAAGAGCAGGTAATCGGGGATATACATGTATTGTCATTTGGTATGTGCATTATATACATAGCTTTATATATTTACTACATGTATTTATGTTATATATTGCTATTAAATCCATTCCATCCACTCAACTAAAGGTACATTTTTCAAGGACAGTATAAAAATGTCTACTATGATACAGTTTATAAACTTATTGCTGTATTTCAGTCACATTCAAAATGTGTTTGAAAAATATACTTGTTCAATAACGCTCAGTTGGAGCAATTCTATTTTGATGGAGATTTTCTGACTTGACTCCCAAATTCAGCTGATCTAGATATGTGGCTAGGCAGCATAACTACTATGAAATCCTTCCCTATCACAAATGCTTATTGCCTTTGCAAATAACTGGCTGTCAGAGAGGTTTACAGATTTGTGACTCAGACAACAACCAGATCAGTGTTTATCTAACCCAGAGGCAATTCTGTATCTGAGGCTACCCTCTGCATTTAGTTCATCATAATTTTCCTCTTAATGTGGAATGTTATTGTCTGAAGGAAGTTTATGGCTTTTTCTGTTTAAAAACACAGACTATCTTGATGGGTGGCTTGGAAGATGCTACAGAATACCACATATCCTGTCTCTGTCCTAAAGGGGTTTTGGCCATGACCTCACCTTTGCCTACTTATCTCAGGTATAGCAGTGTCAGTAGCACTGCTAATATCACAGAATCAGGACTTCCCAGGAGCTTGGAGATGGGGCCATGCAAGTCAAGTGCAAGTCAGGCAGCTGGTTCTCTCCTAATACACAAGGGTGAGACAATCCACAATTTAACTTAAATACTATAAAAGATATTTTGACAATGTGTGCCAAGTAAGGGATTTTCATACTTTAGATGTTACTGGAAGTAGCCCTGTGGTAAGAACAGAAGATCTGGATGAAAGCTCTTCTGAAGTGTTACCATTTGTAGTGAACTATCTCAAAGTATAAATTTTTGACATATAACCAGAAAAAAGATCTAGTAGTTGCCTTATAGCTCTTTTCAAAGATAAACATAGATGAAGCATATATCATATCAGAGTTTAGCTGAATATACTCAGTTCTAGAAATATTTAATGCAACTTTTGAAAGCTTTGCTGAGCTTCTCTAAAATTAAAAATCCAGTGAATACAGGAAAAAGTCCTGATGGACCATTTTCAGATAAAATGTTACGGAGTGCTAGATGAGATCACTGAATCCACTCCTTAGGTGCAGTCTGCTCAACTGGAAACAGGCAGTCCAAGATCTAGTCTCACCAATGACCTATCCACAAAAATTAATTAATTGGCATGTGCTGTGTTTTGTTAAGGTACAGGAATAAGATGCTTCATGAAAATGCATTAGACGCTTGTTGAAGTCAAGAGGTCTTCTTTTTTAACTACCTCTGTTTTCCCAATCAAGGCACCCTAGAGGTATATAATGAAGTTGTAAGTAAACAGCATTTTAGTTATTAGGAATAGCTGGAGGAAAAAAGGAAAAGATGGAAAATATTTCTTTTACTTGCCTAAAAGTATTTAAATGTTATACCTCATCACTAATAACCACTGCTTTTGAATATGTGGAGACAGTAAGTTGTTAGGTTCCTGATATTAACATTGTGAAGCAGAAACAAAAGCATAAAATGAACTATTACTTATGTTTAGGAATTACTTCTACACTGAGAATACACATGTAGAAGGGAAAATGACTGTTTAGAAATAAAAATAATTTTATATTTCAGTGTAACAGCATCTTATCCTATAACGCGTGCTCCTGTGTTCACCTTGTCAGACCTGTTAACTTCTATGTGACTTTGTGCATGAGAAGATTGTGGGACTGAAGTGAAAATGTATTGTTATTTTTAAGGGACAAACGTCTGTGCTCATAATTACAAGTGCAGAGCAAGGCAAGTCAGCCCAGAATGGAGCTATATCTGCAGCAGCAGTGGGTGACTTCGAGTGAAGATTGTACTGGCCAGTTTTAGCACTGGAGTTTGGGTGCACGCTGTGAAATGTTTAAGAGGAAGCAGGAGAGTGGGAGCTGGGAGGGAGCTCAAAATGTCAAAAAAAGTCTTAGTAGACAAAAAAGAAACAGAGAAAAAGAGCAGAAGTAAATTAATCTCCCTGAAGTATATTACATAAGGGGAAATGCCTGGTAGTCGTTATTTGCTGTAACAACTCAAGACAAATGAGCAGCCGGTGTGTTAGTTCTGATGAAGGACATGCAAGAAAGACAATGGCTTTCCATTTTTAAGTTAATCAGTACCCAAGTGATGTATTTCTGAAAAATAATAAAATGGATTAATCAGGAGCTAGGGGAAAGAAGAGGGCAGACATTTTATTTCCACCACGTGTAGATGAAATATACATAACATAATAAAGGGCTGCTGTCGACTATCTGCAGGAAGAGCACCTGGAAGATTAAAGCTGTGGACATAACATTAACAAAGTACAGACCACACTGAATTAATGAGCACTGGAGATAGACATTCAGTGGAGTCTTAATTTATTTTCCTTTTCTAGCTCATCCTTTAAGAAAATGACAGTGTCTTCTTATCGATTTTACACTCAGAGATCAATCAGAATTGCCCTGACTCAGACAAAATTTACAGCACTCCCTGACAGTGCCTCGAGCGTCTGGGCCTAAACAGACATTACAAGGAAGCAATATATCATGTTTGTATGTAGAGCTTGACATGCTTAAAAATAAGCTAATCTGTAGTGGAATTTCCTTCTTTTTGACAAGTTGCTCTGCCCAGCTCTTCGGCCCCTTGTTATGAATTTCTTTCCTGGCTCTACTATTAATTATAACATGCACATAGGATTCATGTATTTAGACCCTGAGGGAGGTCATCTGCTCTGCAGTTTTAGATAAAATATAAACTAACAGATCATTCCTACTTAAACAATGTGAAATGTCACTCTGATGCACTTCATAAAAAAAAGCTAGAAGTGTTCCGTCAAGAGCTATGATCAATTCTGACAACCCAACAATATCAGAGCTAAATGATGGGCCTCTACGTTCCCAAACAGCCCTCCATGGAAATTGCTGCATCCGGAAGCTCTTTTGTGCAAGTAACTAGCTGTATTAAATGCAATAATTACAGAAAAGTCACAAGCTGTGATGCTTAGGCAGTAGTTGGCTAAGGTAACTTTTTACCTTACTACAAGGTAACTTTTTATCACACTGCAATTCATCTGGTATCTAGGGATTGCCTCCCAGCTGACTTTTTAAACTAAAGGAGGAAGAATGGTTTCTTCTGCACTACAGACCTCAAGATCTGAGAGTCCCTTGTGGGCTCAAAGGAGAGACCACTTTTACAAAAAATTGTTGCCTTTCATTTGAAGGAAAATATCGAGACCACTGTTGAGAAAGAGCTAGAACATATCTGAGAAGGACTGAGGATCAGCAGGTTTTTGTAGATTCAAGTCTGTCATCTCCTTCAGGAAGTGATGTATTGGTCACTTTAGTACCTAAAAGAACCATTGAGGGACCAAGAGCTAAAATATATAGGGAATTACCCAAACCTAGCATATTTTTCTTTTCATCTTTGATCATCTGATAAAACAGAGCAGCAAGGGGAGTTCCCTTTAGACTTTACATGTTTTCAATGTATATCAGAAACCCCCCATCCCTTCACTTTCCTTAGGAGAACTGGGAAGTTCAGCATATCACAAGATTCAACCACTTAGTATTAAAGGACTTAAAAATCTATGTAGTATTACTGGAGTGCCTGGCAGTATAGCATAAACCATTCCTCTTCCTTGGAACAAGCCTGAGTGCTCCTACACTGAGAAGAGATAAGAATCTGTATATATCCATCTGTGTATGCAGTCATCGATTTTAACTTCACTCGGTGAAACAGCTGTTTCTGTTTTACACACTGTACTGCTTTCTTACATACTAGATGGCGTTTTATTTACACTTGATATTTAAGTGACATCTTTTTTTGGTCCATGAAAACAACAACAGTAAAAATATTCTTAGGTATGTTAACATGAACCTCGTTGAACCTGCCTCTGTGACATTCAAGAAGCCACAGACAACAATTTTAAGACTTTGAGCTGCTCTTATTACATTCCTAGTTCACTAAGGGTCCTACACACATTTCATTGGGTTAAGAACCAATAAACAAAAATATAAGCCCCTCTTATTTGTGTCAGCAGAACATAAGCTGCTACCAAAGGTTTGAAAACACTCATCAAAACATTCTGCTGTTTTCCCATGTCCTAATTCCTCATGCTAGTGGAAGTAAAAACATGTAATTTTTGGACTCATCTTGAAACAAGGATGAAGTAACAAAGCTGACACCAAATGGTTAGCAAGATAAAATGATACCTGACTTGCAATCCTAACTAAGAAACACAGAACTATGACAACATGTAGAAAAACAAATGTTACATGGTTTATTTATGACACCTCAGTATGATTTGCCCTCAAGTACTATGATAGTAAATTACTATGGTTTCAAAAACCAGTATGACGAGAACTGATTTATTTTATGTTTTCTCCTTTCCCTTCATTTGTGATTGTCTGACACAGTAGGACCAACCCTCAAGAAATTAGAAAAATATCATCTTCCCTGAGGGATATTGCACTTGTTTTCCCTGCAGGTGTCCTTTCTCCTGATACTGTCTCTGCCTCTTTTAGCCTCTGGTCCTCCCTCTGTTATGGGATAGTTTCATGCTATGTGAGCACCTGGCTGCTCTCAGCATAAGCCTGAAAAGTAATCAGTATTTTCTCTCAAAATAGGGATAGGGACAAGTTCTAAATTAAATCAATTTTATTTGACTTCAGTATTTGCAGACTCAAACATAGACCTTTGACATGACCAGCAGATTATACAACAGGACACTGAACTGCCTTTTTCTTCCAAGAGACCACACACTGTGACTAAAGGCAAGGGCCCACATTTTAATACATAAAAATAATTGTTGATAAACCCTACCAACAAAGTCTGGGGTTAGGTTCAAATACAACTAGTAATCTAGGATGTGTCTGCTTCTGTCAAACTAATCTGAAATGTCTTAAAATAAACTAATCTCAGACAATGTTGAGTGTGTACATTCAACAAGCATAGAAAATCTGGAATGTTTAAAGATACCATAAATTAACCAGAGAAAAGTTTCTCACTGGATCTTGGGGCTCAGTTCTCATTCCTGACTCTACCTCAGACTTGATAGTGTGACAACAGACATTTCATTGCTTACCTTTTGAGCTCTAGAAATTACCATTCTCAGCTGACCTCCCTCAGCAACCTTTGGAAAAAAAGGTTGGACCCTGGAAGGAAATTCATGCCAGCCTTATTTTTGAACTCCTAGACCAATTCATCCCTTTTAAAGATAGGCAGGGTTGTTCAGTTTGCAGTCTGTGCAATAGGAGTGACAGAAGGTCTGTCCTGGCAGACACATGAGAAGGAGAGTTCTCTGGTGATGCAGGGTTCCTATAGCATGAGTCAGATGAAGGAAATGTATCCACGGGATTCCAGCCTCACAGGATCTTCTAAATCCCTGTATCCAAGATTCATAGGTACTACATGGGACAACAAAGAAAGCCATAAAACTTCATCTGTTTCTGAAAAGGAAACATTCACTTTCACAGCTAGGTATAAAATTTATAATAATTTGTATTTATAGTGACATTCTCCTAAGTAGTGGATAACATTCTTCATGAAGTTTTAAAGCTATACTTACTAGTAAACCAGAAGACTTACTGTATTCTTCTCCCTTTACAGATATAATTGTTGGCGCTTGTTTCTATTTCTTTTAATATATTTTTGTACATGTTTTTCAAGCTGATACAATTTTCTGAAGTAAAAATCTTTTTATTGTCACATTTAAAGAAATGTTTTTTTTGGAAAAGCATCATATATGTTATGCAGCTCTGTCAAGAATAAACTATAGGATTTATGTACCTTCTAAAACTCGAATTATATGTATTGGTTCAAACACTTCATAAAAGTTAAGTACTGCTAAATATTATAAGATCCTACAGGAAACAATAGTTATTGCTACAGCATGTAAAGCACACAGTGGAAATGTTTACCTTTCAATGTATACATAATCTCTGTCAGAATTTCTTAACTAGTAAAGAAAGATCATATCTTCTCACATAAAGGTAAGACTGTGTCTTTTTGCTAGTCATGCAATGGATAACAGGTGGCATTGCTGTTGGTATTCTCTCTTGGGCGTTCTGCCATGCACGTGACTGTCATTTCAGTTTACAGTTCAAATGCAACAACAGACCTTAGGCCGAGACAATGTGCAGCTACTCATCTATATTTTTCTTTAATACCCTAGTGAATTTCCCCTGTCACCTGCAGAAAATGAATATTTCTGGCTGAGCTGCAGTAAGTGCAGCATCACATGTCCTCCATATACCTGAGCTAACCGTAGAACACATCGTGCAAGATCCACCACATCAACCAGAGCAAAAATGTGATAATTCTGAAAAATACTCTAGTACTTGCTCATTCTGGAAAAAATCTCAGCGTCCCCAGAGAGAGAAGCACTGGAGTAGTTTACCCTGAAGCCTGTTACACTTTCCAGAAAGGTTGTAGCCCACCAGAAGCTCGGCATACCCTAAAGCAACTACTCAGCATGCGGGAAGAGACCTCTTATCACCAGCTTTTCAGTCCAGGATCTTAATCACCACTACTATTTGGGTTATTTATTAATTCCCTCATGCATATTTTCACTAGAATTCCCATTAAATTCCAGGGATTATTGTTGCTTAACTTTCTTTTTTGTCCAGGAGTAAAGGAATGTGTGTTGTTCCTTAACAATTCAAAAGCCAGGACAATTATCCAAAGGAAATTAGAGTGTTTATAAAATGGCTTTGCACTATTGTCTGTTGACTTCCTATAATCTCTTTGCTGAAATGCAGTTTGACTGATCAAGTTATATTTAGTGTAAATTCATTGAAATTATGAATCTTACTTCCTGAGAGCCTAAGTGTGTGTTTAGGTAAAGCTCCAATCAATCTATAAAACCACAATACAGCTACACAAAGAAATTAAAAAGTTTATTTCTAGATTTATCAGTACTTAGAGACCTCTGAGTAAGATATACAAACCCTTAGCTCTTACTTATGAAGAAGGATACTGAAAGAGGGTTAGGAAAATACATTCATTATGGATGATTTTTATTGCTAATATATATATTGCATTGCGTAATATCACTTAAAAGGACAGGTATTCTTGAGACTGGGCACAGTGATGGAGCAATTGCAGTAGTTTGCATAATCAGAGAGAAATTTCTACCTTTTTTGCTAGAGACCCACACTGCAGCAAGGAGGAAGATACTTTGTAAGTAAGTAAAAAGTCAGAGAATCAAAAACAATTGCTCAGTTTCCTAATGTTTTGTAAACCTGCTCACCTAACAACCGTATTCTCTTTATAATTTGCACACAGAACCTAAAGAACCATCTGTAATGTGACAATTTGAAACAAAGTAAGCACCTTTCAAAAAATGTCACCAAAGGCCAAAATGCACTTCCTAGAAGCTGTAGATCTTACTCAGGTGTTAGGTCTTCTTTCAATCATTAACAGCACTGAACTGAGCACCTCCAGCTGGCCCATTGCACATTTATTTTGACCAAAAGTATGTCTTTCCTCCTCATCTAGGGAAAAAGTGAATAGGCATCCAGAAGGGAAAAACCTTAAGAAAACATTTGGAAAATAAATAATCCATCTCTAAGAATCCGAGTGCATGACTTTTCCAGTCAGCTGCACAGTTCATCATTTCATCAATTTACTACACCAAGCTTCTTATCATTCTAGTTAAGACAAGGAATAAAATTTTGTCCTAGGTAAGGCGAAAAGAAAAAAAGGAGTGAGAAACAAATGCTTCAATCAGTTTCATCAGAATGAGCAAGAGAGGTTGGATGGTTCACGACAGTAAAACTGTCCTGCTTCCTTCCATAGAAGGGAGTGTCATCAAACAGCAACTTGCAGGGAGGCTTCAGCCACTGCGGTGTCAATACAGCTACAGGGATTTTTCCTGGTCTTTCCTTTTCCTTTAAAGGTTTATAAATCTATTTGAACAGGGGGACAGAACATGACAAGAAAAAACAAACAGTAGGGAAACAAAGGAGTTTTTTTCTATTGTTTTTGAGAGGTTTTATCTTTTGTTTATTGCACAAACTCCTGCTGCCCCAGTATTGCTGTGGGAGCACAGATTTTACTGGGTTTTTTGTTTGTTTTACAGTAAATATGTTTTTCTTTGCCTTATTTTCTAAGTTAGAAACAAAAAAGTCACTTTTCAGGCATAGCTGTTGCAGTGTAGCAGACTGAACTCACAGATACCTTCAAATGCACTATTAATTACATCAGTGCTACCTCTTCAGCTGTAAAACTTTGCAACGTGGAGTTTAGGTAGGTTCTCAAATGCAGAAGTGTGGCCAGTGGTGGTGCCTATCAGACTGAAAATAAGGTAGAAATGTAATTATAGAGTAGCAACCAATACCAGAAGAAAAAGTCATAGCAGGCTAATGTGATAACTGACTGTATCATCCAATGAGTAGGAATACTAAGAATTCTGTATTAAAATGGTATTAGTAGTATATTAGGCTAACATGATATGACAAAAAAATTGCAAACAAAATACTATAATTTAGTCTAGGGCATAAATGTGAGGGAATAAAACCAAATATTGTCATAGAGAAACACCCTCTTTTCATTTAGAGGAACATGTGGAAATTTTGTGGTACAATTTGCTGTCGTTTCATACTGATAAAGTTCATGAGAGATTACATATTGCTATGTGAATTGTAAATTAGTACAAATGATATCTTGTATCTGCATATCATTTTTACTCCAAGGGATATCATAGAGCTTTACAAACTTGAAGAGACTTACAAAGCAATGTCTCTGTGCTTATCATCAGCCTCTAACCTGCAGCTGAATAGACTCTCCAACAGTCCCCAGTTTTTTGATCAAGCAGTTTTTTGTTTTACCCAGCTGCTGACAGCACGACAGAATTTACAGAACAGTTGTCTTTTTGAACATTAAGTTTTACTCAGGAAAATAAAGTTCCTCCAACCTCCATACCAATCAAGTTCTGAAGAAGCTTCCATTTGCATGAAATAACTGTATATCCATGTAGAAACCCCCCATATTAATTTATAAGAAATAGCATGCAGATACTCTCTGTAATTTTGGAGTGCAGTCTTACTCTGAATACTAGAATCATAGATTGGTTTGGGTTGGAAGGGACCTTAAAGACCAGGTAGTTACAACCCCACCCTACCATGGCCAAGGATACCTTTCACCATACCAGGCTGCTCAGAGGCCCGTCCAACCTGGCCTTGAACACTTCCAGGTATGGGAGTATTCACAGCTTCTCTGGACAGCTTGTTCCAGTGTCTCACCACACCCACAGTGAAGAATTTTTCCTAATAACATTTAATATTAAGACACAAGAAAAATTCTCAGTACAAGCTGTTGTTTGACTCCTGTCATGCACACTCAGTTCAAACTTCAGTGATGTACCCACTTACCTTTTGGAGTAGTAAATGAACAAGGACAGGGACACAAGCCAGTTTCTGCTAAACACAACTTAGAATCACAGAGCTCATGCTGCCAAATTTCTGCTTGTTGTCAGGAAACCTGAAAAACAGAATATACATATTAAATACATACACACAAACACAGGGGTATCTTAAAAATGGATGGATTTCACCAGGCCTTCATTTATGAACTTGGCAAGACTTAATGACATTCCACTACAAAATAGCTAAAGATATATTAGTCCGTATTTCTCTCTGAGCGCTTTTATATGCTTATACTTTGCAAGCCTACGTATTCTTGTAGCTCTGAAACCAGCTGAAAAATTCTGACATTTTACAATATTTTATGATATTTGTGCACAATAAAGGAGATTAGGTAACCAGAATTATTTGTCTATAGGATTAAAAATCCTATTGACAACACATGCAAGCATACCAGTGCAGCAAGGCAGCAGTCTCCAGTAGTTCAGCAACTAACATATTCATTTAAAGATGTATTCAGCACAACAGCGTAGTCACAGATCACAATATTTACTTGCAGTCACTATGTTAACATTATGCCATTTATAGCACTAAAGGCAAAGAATCAACACTGAAATCAATGCAACAACCAAGTCTTACAGAACACCATTAAAAAAAGAACTAACACAAAGCTTTGGACAAGATTACAAAGTACTTCCTTGTTTCTGTTCATCTACTTTACACTACCTGGAATTTTCCATTTTACATATGGAGACAGACTTGGTTTTGTGTCATGGAACTTCTTCAGCCACACAGGTCGTGTTTCACTATCACTGCAAAGTGCCTGCAGCAAAGTCCTTGAGTTTTCTGTCTTTTCTTATTAGCACATTGTAATCATCACAACCCTTCAACTCATTCCTCTCTGTCCCTCAACCCAGTGAATCAGCCACCACTTCTGTTATTTTCATGTTTAACTGAACCCACAATGCCCCATCCCAAATCCTTGGCCTCCCTTTGCAGCCACACTATTCTCTTTGCTCCAAGTTAAAACTCCCTCCTCAGCTTTGGGCTCCATCAGTGCCAGCTTTCTTCAGCTAGTGATTCACTTCTGTGCATCAGTAATTCTAGGTTTGAATATCTACTTATTCACTGCTGCCACATCACAGAGTTGCTTTCTGAAGAAGGCAACTCCATTCTGAGGTGATGTCGTCATTCTCACTATTAGCACTCAGGGTTCATGTGTGACACTCACAGAGTAAGTTGAGGGAGAACAGGCTGTACTTGACAATCTGTATGTACTGTAAACACAAACATGAGAAGAAGTTCCCAATCTTTTAATCCTGGATTTCTCTTTCTCAGTCACTTTCCCCATCTAAATTTTTCTGATAGAAAAAAAAACACATTAATTTTATATTGAGGTAATTTTCATGGCTGTATTCTTTCCATCTACAAAAGTAGGGGTATGGATAGCTTCCTTTCCCTCTGCTCCCCCAAAACTGTCAGAAAATTAGAGCTGGGAGGAAATCTCTGTGTGTGCATGTGCATACATACTGTATTTGTGCATGCAATGACTTACACATGGAGATCACGAGTACTTTATGCCAGCTTCCATGCTGTAGTAAAGAACAGAAACTCAAATGAGGAAGTGACTCAATATGCAAATTTATGAGGGAAGGATAGATTAAAAGACTTTTGCCATGTTCTAAAATAGAGAAAATAAAGTTTTTTCATTGTTTTGAAACAGAATCACACTGCCATTTCAGTGATACTTGTCTTTTACAAATAAAAAAACCCATGGCAATATAACTGGGGAAATACTTCGCTTTACTGAGGAGTACAGCTGTAAATAAATCATTATACCACATCAAAAGTACTAAAATCATCAGAAATCTTGATCAGAAGATAGGTTTTTTTAATTGACAAAAGAAAAGAAAGGACAAAGAGTAAAATAAATCCTTTCAATGTTTTATGTCGTTGCAACAGAATTCTTAACTGCAGGGGGTAGAACGATGCATCCATTTGCACTTACAGTACCATATTAGGGAATGACTAAATTACTTGTAGAGCCCTTTCCGTGTCGCCACTTATGAGTAACGATATAATTTCCTAAATCACATAAATAAATACACAGAGTAAATTCTTTGAATTCTGTATTTTTTTTATATCCTGTATTATAAAAAATAAATTAGAATGGTCATTTTTATAGAATTCAATTTTATTTTCAGCACAGGAGCACATTCAAAAATTTGCATCCTATTATTGTTGAAACTAAAATCAAACTAGATAATACGTAGCTTGTGAATTATATTTTTCTTTAATTATGTCTGTATTTACAAGAAAAATAGCTGCAATTCCTGTTCTAGTGCAAGGAAATTTTAACATTTACCTTTATTTATTCTGCCCACAGTATTTAAAAATATTTTATGTCTAAATGTCTAGAAAAGCTAAGACTCTTTAAAAATACATTTTGTAAAGGTATGGTGATTTGAATTATAGCTGCTAAGATTTTGTACATTTATTTCCATGTCTTAAAAAGGAATCTCATATTATTAGTGAAGATAATGTATGTGTCAAAAAAGAGGCATCAAAAGCACTTCCTGTGCACTTGACAGGGTGACAAAATATTTCTCCTATCCTTTCCTAATTGAGCTGCTGTACAAAGGGAGACATTATGATAATATTAATAATAGTTACATGGATATTTGTAGGTACTGTGTAACCCTTCAGTCCATTTTTCCAGACAATGGTGACTACAAAAAGGCTTCAAAATAGAACATCACACAATATGAATGCCACTTTTTTCTATCTTACATTTTAAAAACATCATTGAAATCAGAAAGTTCATTTACAAAGGACTGGCAGTTGCAATCACAGCAATAATGTAGTGCTGAGAAAAAAAGGGTAATTGGTTTGGTAAAGATCGCTTTCCATTACACCATAAAGCACTACACAATAGGAAAGGTCGCCAATTAAGCAATCATGAATACCAAGTACTGAAGCTGATGAAAATAGGGCAGTGGTTTAAATAGATTTGCAAGCAATTTACCTTTTCACAATGTTGGCAATCTGATGCAATTTGCTTGCAATTTTGTCTGCTTTCAGTAGCACTCGAAGCTGACACTACACAGACCAAATGGCAAAGAGGCCTGCATAGAAAATGTAAAACTATCTTGGCTGCATCAGGGAACCAGAATGGTGGTTCATCAGGAAAATTACAACAATTAACATAAGTGCTGCAAAAATCAACACTTTAAATGTCACACTCACTAGTCTGTCCAAAGACTGTAAAAGTACCATCTCCATTGCTGGACTAACAGTAAATATGAAGCAATCACCAACAAGCCTTGAGGCTGATGGCTTTACAATTGATGTGACATTCTCTGAGTGATAAAATAGCCTCTCGTTTTACAAAAGTATTTTTCTATTTCAGATTTAACCTGGATTATGTCAACCCAAAACTTATATATTTTTTTTTGAACTCTTCTTCTAACAAAATGGTTTTGAACTTGAGTGTGTTCTTTACTTGTTTTGGTATTCTAAAAAACTTTATGTTTCAGGGAATTGGATCCAAATGGATAAAACTCAAATATTGATCCATTCTTTTTCACTGTAAACTATACTCAAGATTTATATCAAAATGTATTAGCTGCATGAGATAATGCATTTGTGACTAGGGCTTGGTTTATAATTTAGGGAAGGGAGCCCCAAAAGGTAACTGCAGGTATTCCCTCAGGTATTGATGCAGAATGCAGGATACCTTTACATATCTCTATCCCGGTAAGCCCAATAAATGTGAAAGACGCCTTTTGAAGTAATTGATATCTCATATAATGGCTCCCATGTTAAATACAGATATAAAGTTGTCAAATTGTGAGGGAGAATTGATTTAAGGTGTATATTTAATCATTTATTCTTTTTTAGTGGACTACAACACCAGATTAACAGTGAGATCATACAGGAGAGTAACAGCTTTTTCTCTGACATCACATCTCGAAAATAATGCATCCCCTTTGTCAGATGTTTGATCCCAAAACTTTATTAAGAGAAAAAGTGTCCCATTTATGGTCCAATTCAAGATATATTCAGGTCAGTGGAAGTTCAAACATCTAGGACCTTGTCTTTCTGAAAATTAGCTAGATTCAGAGAATCAGAACACTTTTCCTTTTCTTTTTCCTTTTTTTTTCCCAGACCTCAATAAATGTATGCTGATGGCTCTAGAAGCCAAGTGTTGTTAGCTCCTGGAGTCATCTTTTTTACATAGTGCCTACAGTCAGGAATGGTTGATCCCATGAACTACCCTGGGCATTGCTGTTCCATTGACAGGACCATTACCACACTGCATACTGAGCTGCAGTAGATCCATTAACTACTACATATCTTATATTCATTTAAATGACTGGCCTTGAACAGCATCAGTCAGTTGATAAGACTTGGTAGCAGTAGAAAATTGGTAAGAAAGCATTTCACTGCATCTTCAGTAGTGTAGCACCTCCAATGAACAATGATCACTGATCTTTTGTTGCCTCTACCAAAAGGAAGAGGAGTGCCACAGGGAGTTCTGAATTGCATTAGCTGCTTGGTTAAATATAACACAAGTGCAAATATTAGGTAAGCAACATGAGAGAAAACTACTTTTCCTTTGGCGTGTTTCAAATGTCCCACCAGACATCTGCTAGATTTTTTTACTACAGTTTGACTAATATTTTGACCAAAAGAAAATAAATATTAAAGTCAAAACTGCCTGCAAGACCATTGGTTTCTGTAGAACAATAGGTAACCGATAAGGCCAACAGAAAAAAATACATATTTAAACTACTCACAGGGTTCTGTTGCTATTCCAAATGCCTTTCAACTGAATATTACTTTTACAGGCTTCCCTTAGCTCCAATCCTTCTCCAAGACTTGATACACAATTGCAGTTCAAAAGCAGCTTTAATTCCAATTTATTGCTATTTTAAAGCAGGACTCCTCTCTATCCATTTTTGCTCCCAGTCTTTTAATTTCCTATTTGTTTGCCTTTTACAGTATCCCCTTTACTGCCTTTCTCCCATCCACACAATGTGACAGTAACTTTCCATATGACAATCAATCTCAGCACTTTCCTTATTCCTTCATATACTTCACCATTCTAACTGCAGCATTCTAACTTTGCGAGTGTTCAGTATACCTCATTGCCAAATCTGTTAAACTAAGGGTAATAAAATGTCACTTTCAGCTAAGAGAATAGTACTGAGAGGGAAATCCTAAATGCTTTTCATAACTGAACATAAATTGCACTTTGACTACTCTTACCATTCCTTACCAGTTGGTGCCCTTTCACACGAATATTATCACATTTATTGGTATGCCTTTCTAATGTATATCACACTTTTCTAGTGCTTCAACATAGCGATTCTGACCATCACAAACATAAACATACACACACACACGCACAAATATACACTATCCACAGCTGGCTGAAAGGAGAAGCATTTTCACTGCAACTTTGCAAAACAATTACTCTCTCTTCAGCTATAAATCCAAAAGTTGAAATACTTACAATCAACTTTAACTGCATCTGTTATGCTTAGAAACTTCCTATCTTAATCACTGTTATAGGCACTATTTAATGTGAACATCAGTGGACAGTAATAATTTAAAGATCAGCGAGATTCCACTCTAGAAACATTTGAAATGACACATGAAGCACACACCTGGAGCCCATTTTAAACTGGCATAAGCTGATATATGAGGGCTATTCTCACATCTCTTACAACCCTTCACTCATAATTAGCTATACTTTATCAGGTCACTCCTGGGTCTCTGAGACAAACCAAGAAGGGAGAGAGAAGAGAGGGTCTGTACTACCAGTAAAGGCAGGAATCAAGTTGGAGGTCTCCACACCAATTCTTTTTTGGAAAGCAGCAGACCTACTTCTTTTCTTTCCAGAGGATACAAGAGTGAGAGGCAATGACACAATTCTGTCCCACAGGGATGCTCAATCAGAAATTGTAAATTCTGAGTTTTCACCTTTCAGCTCCCTGCATATGCCTCCATAATAAATAAAATGCCTTAATGTGAAAAATAATTCCTTTAACAATATTTTAAAATCATCCCTGTGGACCAGTTGCCAGTCAGCTAGCAGTCTACAAATTTACAATTGAAATTAAAGGACTAGATTCTAATCTGAAATTATACGAATAAGGACAAATTATTGTGCCACTAATCGATCTACTACACATTTTAGTACTTTCCTTGTTCATGCCTGAAACCATTTTAGGATGAAGAAAACCATAACCTTTGACTGAGGACTGAACTAGGTTTTGGTACATGTGAGATGAAAAAGCCAAAGAAATTAATTTAACAAATATGAGTTTCTCAGTTTAGCTTTAATTGTTACTGTTGGGACATAGGGAGAAATAAGTACTAAAAATACAGTTTATTTTCATTGAATAGGACTAGACTCATAGTCAGTGTTAAGCCTCTGTACCTCCTCTGATGGAGTCACAAAAATTTATCCCATCAGAGGAACTGTTGTTTTGTATTTAGCTGACAGTTGTATTATGGGACTGTGGTGTAAAATAAAGAAACTTAGTAAACCCTTAATGAATATTTCTGCCATTAATACTAATAAGATATCTCTATCTATACAAAATCATTAAAAGAAAGTTAACAAACCCATGCAAATACATTAAAAGAGTTGGAATCTCAAGCTAAAGAATACCCATTTAGTAGGGAAATTTAGATATATACGTGCAGATACGCATATGCATACTGCATGAGGTGATTGTGTCCATACTTGTTCCAGTAAGCAGATGCCAAACTTTCAATAGTGGGGAAGACTGGTTTCAGATTTCTTCAGTTCCTTACCATATTTCATATTCAACCCAGAAATATCCTTATTTAAAAAAAAAAAAAGAAAGAAAAGAAAAAAAGAAAAGACAAGTTGGTTAGGCCGTTATTGATTTTCTTCCCATCACCACAAAGTGTTGGCTTTATGAGAGTGAAGAGTCTTCAGATTTAGTGAGTGGATTAGGATTAGAAAAATATAGAGACCTCAACCTGAGTGCTATGACTGCTTTATGTCAGTTTGTAAGTTTTGTGGGAATAAAAAAATTGCACAGATGGGACTATAACTGACCATAACCTGCTCTATTGTATTTCCAACAATCTCTAATTACAGCAACACACCAGAGGAAGAGATTTGAAAGGGCAGGTGATGGGATAGGAGAGAAACCTGTTTGACTTAAACAGCACAGGATCCCTCACCATCAGGGCTGATGTACATCAGCCTGACAGCTAATTAGGGTAGACATGAATTTTTCCAATGTAACAGATGTTCGCTAATCAGGCCAGATTTGGAGCCCTTGCGCCAGCAACATTTCATGCACAATTTAACTATCTAAAAGGAATAAACTACTTAATGCATTGTACTGGAGGCACAGCTGTTTCACAATCAGAAAATTTGCTGTCAAAGATGTTCTCTTTAAAACTGACATGTTTTTATATAACTCTGATGGGGTGTTTATAATGTATTAATAGTTGTCAGTAAGAGCTGCTGTCATCATCAAGAAGTAAAATATTTCTGAAGGTATATTAAAATGAACAGACTCCTTTCTCTTTCCAAAATCTATTTAGATAATTTACTTTGAATGTGGCCTGTTTATTCTAAATGTACTTTGAACAAAAAGCTGAACATGTATCAATCAAGTTACATCAATAATAAAATATACAGGTTTATCTTCTGACTAGAGAAGAAAGCTGAAATATCCTATCTTTTAGATAAAGTGGCAATTTATTTTATTTTAAAAAAATCATAAATATAAAATATACTGTGCTAAAATGGTGTGAAGTCTCCTTTCTTTTCATAAGAGATAAATCACATGATGGAAAAGTCAGAAGATATGTATCCACAGGTTACATAGATTCGTATAGATCAGTTCTTCGAAGACCAGGGAAAGAGTATGAGAGACTTTTATTCTTGCATGTGAATTTCATAGCGCAGATCCAGAGGTAAATGGGCAGATCTAAGTCAATTTACAGAAAGCTAAGGGTCTTGTATTTTGTATCTGAATTTAAGATACAAGATCATCATCTGACTAACACAATTTCTTTTTAACACCCTTGTCTTTGCAGGTTTTTTTTAATTTTTAAACCATGAGAAAAATAAAGTGATGATTTTTATATATTTATTGATATAAATATTTATAATATTTATATCAATATCCATTATGTTATATTATAAATATATATGGATATAAATATCTACTGATATATTTATTATTTTATATATTTGTATATTCTAGTATCATTTTATGAACTGCTAGAAAAGTTTGGGAAAATATTGCATAACCTGAAATTTTTAATGGTATGAGATAGGGCACAGGACTGGAAAGAATATTCTGTCCTTGTGATGATGGCATCTAAACACTGCAACAGTGCAGTTCCCCTTGAGGTCAGTTGGATTTGAAGATGTCAAGATACTAAAGCTATCGAAAGTCTGTCAGCGATGCCCATGGACATATATATCTGTAAAACCCTGCGCTATTGTCATTTAGCACCTCATAAGGGACAAAGTCTGAACCTTGTTCTCCTGCATGTGTGCTCTACTTGAAATCTAATGTTTAATAGGTAATACAGAATAGATAGTTAGGGTAAAAATGAGCAACACACAACAGAGAGTCTGATTCTTTAGAGAGAAGGCTGAGGCAAAAGATCCTCCTTTTCTGGATCCTCAAGTCCTAAGTTTCAATGATGACATTCTTGACGTCATTGCTCAGGAAAGCTGGCAGTAATTTGGGGTATCAGAAATTAGGTTAAGGAATTTTGTCAAAAATATCAAGTTCTCCATTTAAAAACAAAAGAAATAAAAATAGGTGAGGTGAATTTCAGAAGGAAAGTTGCTAAAAATAGAGTTGCTAAGAATTTCTGGAATTCAAGACAAAAGCAACCTTAAATAAACAGTAGGTATTGACTGTTTGTTTAAGTTTATTTTAACTGTGCCAAAATGCTGATGCTGGGATTGATGAGGACCTTTAGTGAAGTGGGAAAGTCCAAAGACTCGAGCATGATACTAAGAGATTTAGTAAATATATGACAGAGATAGAAATTAGGAAGGATACTAAATTACTCATTCCAAAAGAATGATGATCCAGAAAGATAATTGCTAAGAAAGGCTTTTAAAAGGAAAACTGCTATTTTAGAATAAGAAAAAATCTTACACTACTACTATGACTACTACTACTACTACTAAAGAGCTTGAAATAATTTTTTTTGGTGAAATTCTAAGATTTTTAAACCAGCTAAAAGAAACTACATATCCTTTGTTATAATGAAAATTTTCTGTTAAATAAAGACCTGATGCTTTTGTTTTTAAATGATATCTAAAAGGTAAGGAGCCAAAATTACCAAAATGGTGCAGAGTGGAAGAGTGATCTGAACAATAAAAATCTAACCTAAGGAAAAAAATGACCAACAGTGAAAAATTCTATGAAAATTACCAGATATCTACAGGATATGAAACCTTTGACTTTGGTTTATTGAGAGTACCTTTTCCTGGAGTTATTTTATCTCATTTAAGAAAAACGAAAATTAAAAAGACCAGTAAGATTTCAATCCTACTTTAACTTTATTGAATTGAGGAATTCCTTCAAGTTAACACATACGTGTTTGTTGGACAGAGCTGTTGGCAGTGGGACACAAAGAATCCGCCAACCTACATGGATTTCATTATAGACTTGAAGCTGCATCTCACAACATTTGAGTTTAAAAATGGATTCATATGATTCTGGAGAAGAGGATTTGGTGGGCTGGAAAGTGATTGCAAGGAAAAAGCAGTTCATTGCACTGATGTGAGTTGTTCCAGGAGCTTTACCCATGGAGAGAAAATAGTTTTCTCTTGCTTATCATCTTCAGTAATAATCTAAAAGAAGTAATGATCTTAATGAATTCAGTCTCATAATGAGCTAACAATAGTAATTTAGGAGGAGTTGAAAGTACCAGTAAGAACAAAGACAAATAATACAAAGGCACCCTGAGAGATTAAAAGCATAGGCAAAAATACTGTAACAAAGTGTGGTTTGGACTGGAAAGACACAATTCCCAACACATTTGTTGAAAAACAATCCAAAGCATGAATATTCAACGACAGAGTCAGACATTAATTGGCAACGCAAAATGGCAGAACAGGGAAAAAAAATGAAAAAAAACCTCAACTGCCTATTTTCTGCTGCCCATTCATCAGCTTCAGAGCATGGGAAGTCAGGAGTCAGCCTTTTCTATACTACTGATAAACATAAGAGAGGAATTACCACTCTGGCCCAGGCCTGCCAGCCAACTATTGCAGTATCCCACACCTGACTGTGAGCAGTAGTATCCCTTTCAAGAAATACTCAGCCCTTTTCACAATAATATAGACATAATGGATTCTCATTTCGAACTGCAGGAGGTCAAGGGATGTGGCACTTACTCTTCCCTTTATCCGTTAGAAGCTTTTAGTGCTTTATTAAAAAAAAAACAAAAAAAAAAACAAAAAAAAACCCCAACCAACCAACAAACAAACAAACCAAAAAACCCAACGCCAGAACTTAGAGGTACATAACCAACCAGATTCTTGTACTGTTATGGGCAGTATGTTATCAGATAAACATTCATGAGAGGCGAGGTCTGAACTACGAGGCACCATAGTTCTGAACGCAGAGAATACTGTTTCAGGGACAAAAATATATGTACATTCACTTCCACTAAGAAAAGAATAAGGTACCAAGAAGATAGAAGTCTACAAATATCTGAAGTTCATGAACACCAAAGAGAGAAAAATAAACCTTGTGCTATCAAGAATGTAGTTGTGATGAATAAGAGAAACAGAAAAGAAACTCATAGCAAGTAGATAGTATTTGCACATGTGGTTCCATCCCAAAGCTCTACCCAGCCTTGTCAGCAGCCTGAGTCCAACTCATCCCTGTCACCAGAAAACCAGGAACTGTTTTTGTTTCTCCCACTGCTTTTTGGAAGATGGGAAATGATAAAGTTAACAATTTTATTGTAACATCTGATTTGCTCTGCAGCAACAGAGTCTGTTTTTCTGTTGGTTTTTGCCAGCCTTGCACATACCTACTTTCACCAAAACCATGAGTGGGGTTGTGGACCCTGTGTGGTTTCATCTTAGGATGGAAAAATGTGTGCTATACACCCTTCAGTGCTCAGAATAAGGCCAAAGTGCATCTAACTCATTTCCATCTTCACCCCTGGAAATTTACCCGTGGAATAGCAGCTTAAAGGGGGCAGTGAAGGTTTGAACACTTCAAGCAGATTGGACGAAACCCTAGAAAATATCACTGTGTTGTGAGAACTGTCGTCATACTGATCAATAGCATCTAATTGTTACTTAGGTTTCCCCATCTGTTTGTAGCCATCTGTTGTTTCTCCTCTTATGTTTAGGGTGTCTACTGCCCTGGTACAGAGATGCCCAAGCTGGCCTCACACCCTCTACCAGAAGCACTGAGGAGTATGTGGGGACAGGGACTCCCTGGGAGCCAGAAGAGGCCTGGAAAAGTGAAACCTGTTTGCTTTTCTCAGTAGAAACGTCTGGCAGTGTGCTGTACTGCTTTCACTGCTTTCCCAACCACACTGATGTGTTCATGTGGAGAGAGCAGCAATTTTTCCATGAGCAGCCTCAAAGATTTTCCTGTATAAATGAGGCATATAGAATATGGGCTGCTTAAGGAATTTTTTTATGTGCAGGTCTAATAAATACTCAAGTCTGTTACAGCTCATCTTGTCAGTTGCTAGTTTAGGACTCATATAAAGTTTTCTGCAAAAGATGTCTGGGAGTCCTAGTACTGCAGCGGACACACATGAGAACTCATATCCCTGATAAATGACTTCACAGACACTGTATCTGAAATTATTGCTGTGAACACAAATGCATGCATATGGTTAACATAAGCTGCTATGGAGGTTTTATATCTTGCCATTTCTTTGTAGAATCTGTAGATTGAGAATGCCAAAATAAAACCATTAGAACTCTAAAGTATCAATTTCTTTATAAAATAAAATTCTAAAAAATAGCTCAAGGAAAGAGTAAATAGGACTATCCATCATAGTCTTCTCACTGCTCAAAACAAACATAGCTCTGCTAGCAACAAAAAAAAAATTAACCAGTCAACTGAGAACTCAAACCTTCTGCTGTCCTTTATCAAGTCAGTGTTGCACAATCCCTACCAGAATTCAGAAAATAGTGTATCTATATCTTCCTAGTAATTGACCAAATTTCTAATAAAAAAGAAATATATACAAATAATAAAATAGAAGTATTGTAAAAGTGGGTTCTGAACTGCATGGGAGACGTGAGATGGGATTCTCCTGTGCTACAGGACGATGTTCTTTCTTCCACAAATGGAATCAGCCTCATGTGCAGAGCAAGAGACCCAACTAAGGGTCACATCTCATCTATTTTTAATCAAGGCTCCAAACTTGGTCGTCAACTTTACATACACAAAATTCCAATTAGGCCACAATTATAGGTACCAAAAGGACTATATATGAAGCTAAAGTCTGGAAAAGGGAAAGCTTTTTGTTCCTCTCAGTACAAATTTATGGCAGGACCAAATGCATATGATTCACTGCTTTCCTAACCACACTGGTGTGCTCATATGGAGAGAGCAGCAATTTTTTCACGGCCACATGCAAAATACGGTCGGCCACATGCAAAATACTGTCATTCACATGCAAAAGATAGGGGTTTTTATAGAAAATATACTTGCCCATAATTTTTTGGAAATGACTAGTGAAGACTTGGCTATAGGAATTCAGGCAATAATCCCTCTTTTGAGGGGCCACAAACTAGTGACAGAGTTTTCTAGACTTCAGTGAAAACGACAATATTTGATTCTGTGCCCTTTTCAGATGTCTCAGTCTTTACCTCTGACCTTGTAGGCTATCTGTGGAATTTGTCACATCTGAGTAAGTTTTCATATGCAACATGAAGAGGAGAGCTGTCAATATACCACTGAGAACATCATGTTAACATTACCAGTGAATGCAAAGATCAAGTAAAATGTGGGTGAGAAGGTAACAACCAACAACCAGTTTTCAAACCCAAAACTTAATGGTATATCCCATATTTTCTTTTGACAATTTCTTTTTTACTTACTGAATTCCTGAAGTGGCATGCTTGCTTCAAACACTGGCTGAGTATATTTGTGGGTTTTTTTCCCCCCCAAGCATTTTCCAGCCTGCATTTTAGCCTAGAAGAGAAAAACATTGTCCAGTGAATATTCTGGTTCAAAATAATTTGATTAGCTCCTTAGATATTAATAACTTTAGAAAACATAATAGTGGACTTTATGTTTGAAGATATTAATGCTCCAAATAAAACTGCAAATGCCATGCTATTTGCCCACTCCCTGTGAACTGCCCCCAATGTAGTAGACAATGAGTTTGCAGTTTTTTCTTTTTTTTTTTTTTCTGTCTATCAGTGGTAAAATATGCAGCTACTCAACTCTCTGCCTAATGACACCTTATTTTAAGACCAAACTGGTAAAAATATGAGCCAGCTAAGAATATCCAGCTTGGGAGAGAGCTCTGTAGTTAATGTGCTCTGAAAGCCTTTGCAAGCCAATAGACCTTCCAGTAGAATATGGCTGCAGATCAAGTGTAATCATTTCAGCCACTTTTCGATTTATGGACAGGGTGAGTAGATAGCTTATTCTAACATTTGGCTTTTGGGGGGCCAAAAAGCTTGTATGAATTAATGGCATGTGTAAGTGCATACTGCTGCACTGTAACAATGCAAACCAGGAGGCATTCCAGTCTGTTCTTCTTTCAGCAAAAGCTCTGCTATGCTGCTATTCAGCTCAGGAGTGCTTTATTTGCATCCCTGCAAGCTACTCTTCGTATCACTAATGTTTTATCCTTTTCTTAGTTACTTCTGTTCATTAAAGGTTTATTTATCTTGTCAGTATTAGTAAATCTCTCTTTTTATACTATGCATCTCATTTAAAACCTGGTTCAGGGCAAAAAACCCCCAACAGACTGAATTAAGTAATTTTAACCAATTATTTGTTATATATGTTGCTTAATCAACAGGGATTTTATCAACAGAAAGTTACAATGCCTGCATGTGACCAGAGTTATAGACTGTGAGTAAAACACTTAGATCCATCACTGTCTCACTCCACAAACTCAGACAAACAACTTAATCCCTAGCTGCTCTTCCCCCCCACCATCTATTTACCTTTTTTGCCTTTCACTGCACTCAGTTAGGCATCTGAATAAGCAGCATGACAAAACTGGGATGTTACTGCAGCTTTACAGTGTCTTTGTGGTATTTCTCTATTACTATTCAATAATAACAATAATAATAATAATAATAATAATAATAATAATGCACAAATGTAACATGGAGTAAATGAACATTCCTTTCCAGTGACTAAATTTAGTGGGAGGAGGAGTGAAATGGCAATGGGAGTTGTCCAGATTACTAAAATCTGGAAGATGCAGTGTGTCACTTGTTCTACTTAACAGCAGATGAACTCATGGATCACTACTATCTTCTTAGGTGGGTTTTACTTACTCTCTTTTGCATATTTGATGTCTCTTAAAAAGACTGCAATCCTCTCCAAAGCTTTCCTAGATCCTGTCTCAGCTACTTTGTCTTCTCTGAGACATTATTCGCAGTTCTAGCATTTAAACTCTTCTGGAAAGCTGTGCCTATGCAAAATATCAAGCCTCTTGGTTGACGCTAGAGGTAGCACAACATTTTCAGTTCATTTACTCATGTTGTTGGTGGAAAAGGAATTCTCCAGAGCCTGGCTTTCCCAGCTTCTAGATTACTTCATACTGCTACAGGTATAACTACTATTATTATTTATATGTGCAATTCCATGTATATGTATTTTATCCCTCTGCATTATTTAAATCCACCCTTTATTGTCCCTTTACATTTTCAGACAGTTGAAAGTAGATTTAAGCAAAAGGAAAAATTAGGCAACTATTCTTATGTTGATGACATTTTCATAGCGAATCAAAGATCAGGGCATGCAAATTTGATGCATAAATGATCAGCAAAGAAACCCATCAGAATCTTCCTATTTTTCCAAATGAACAGAAAATTACTCTCAACTTTAAAAGTATGGGGAAAACAGAGTTTCCTGTCTGGACTTGCAGCTGCTATATCTGAGGTTATGGATCACAACTACATCTGGTCCAAAGAATATTAAGAATGTGTACAGAAAATGAAAGCTCCTAAATCCCTTACATACATGTGAAAATAACACAGACCAAAATGCTATGTCTATTGTCTCAAGGAGCAGAAGGCAGAAGAAATTAATGAAAACATCTTCTTTCTATCTGTACATGCAGTCTGCATGCAGAGAAAATTTGTAGCCTACATCTGCTCAGATTCTAGCTACTTTTTTTGTCTTTTTTTTTTTTTATGAAAAGTGATAAATCCATTTTTCATCTTCCAAAAGTTCACCACAAGACCTGATGTAAAAAAAAAAAATGACCAGCTGATTATGTCCTTTTAAAACAGGTCCCTTTCATACAATCAAAAGTCATTGATGCACTTCAATTTATGGTTGTTCTCAGGTATGTTACAGTGGCTGAGCAGGTTACCTACCACCTGCACAGTCATTTGTGTCACAGGTAGGTGCCTGCAACAATCTTTGTCTCCCTGCTGCTGGAGACATCTACCCTGTCTGGCTGTCCCACCCATCTGTCAGTGGCCAGCACCATGGGAGCACAGGTAGATTGAGAAGCCATGTGTTTGTTCCCCAGGGACCATGGTCCAAAGGTTTTTGGTGTGAAGTGCTGCTGTGTGAGTTTCCTACAAGAGTGTGGTCTGTGAGGGGTAGGTATGGTTGTCTTTTACAGAATGGGTGTCTTATGGCCGAGGGGAAAGGTGGGTGGTGAAGGACAGTGGCCTGTCAGCCACCACAACTGAACGAAAAATATAAAAAAATCTTTTTATAGCAAGCTGTTATAATGTTGCTTAGAACATCCCTTTATTAAAAGTATCTTCTTCATATAAAAACCTACCATGGTGAACAACTGACCTCTTAACTTTTACCTCAGCAGACAGACTTGGCTCTGTGAATCTCCTCAGTCTCTGTCAATCAAACTTTACACACTTTTAACCTTTCTCATCTGTTCTCCGAGTCCTCTCCTACTTTTTATCATCATTTTTTTACTATATAAGCTTCTGAGCAGCTGACTGCCTACTCGGAGATCCAAGTGATTGTCACTGCTTGTCAAGAAAGAGTTCCCACTGTGTATACAAAACACCCCTTTGAACTGGATATGTCTGAAAAGGGATTGCATGAGAAGCTTTCTGCAATGGCCAGCGACAACCACAGTCCTCAGAAAGTTCCTTCATCATTGAATAGAAACAAGTTGTGGCATTTCATCCATCACACCAGAAGAGAAAATGTGTAAATTTCAAGTCTGTATATATAAAAAAATACCTTACTTGCTTTTGTGAGTAACACTTTAAGTGTTTTCCAGCATGAGCAATGGAGCATTTGGTCAATATTCCTTTACAGAAACCATATGGAGATTCGAACAGTGACAAAGAACCTTTGAGAAAACATCACTTCTTCCTACTGATGTTTTTGCCACTCCATCAGATATCTTGGCTGATGCCTGTGTCCTTGGCTACTCATCTAGGAAGAAGGAATAAAAATACAACTCTCTGAGAATCGTTGTAAGATGTGAAATTATTATTAACAAGGGCACAAATGGAATATTATAAGGCTGTAGATTTAATCTTCTCTATTTTCCAAAATTGCTTTCTACTTATAACTTTGACAACAAGTCTTCTAACAAATTGAGAATATTTGTTAAAACAATAGCAACAAATAGCTGCGGTCACATGATGAACCTTCAGCTGCCAAGTCTCACTCGAGAGAGAATTTTCATAGCTAAACTGCGTGAGCCTTAGAAAAATGAGCATTTGTAATAGAATTGCTGACAGACTTTCAACTACAGTATTGGGAATAGTTGTATTTAACAAACTGGTGGCTATGGTTTTATTTTATTATTTTTTAGAGTTTGTATATGTAATCATTGTAAATAAAACTCGGAACAGACCTTAGCTACCTAGAAGAATAGATTAGGGAGGATAATCAAGATAAATCAAAGCATAGATAACACAAAACTTATTGAAGTTGCTCTATATCTGGAATATTTAACATTGGAAAGTAATTGTTAAAGCACAGAAAAAGGTCAGCATAAGAACTTAAAAATATAAATTTTACAAAGTCCAATTCAGTTAAATTAAGCTCGGGTCATCTTTGTTCATTTAACAGTTTAGGGTGGTCAAAAAAGTCCAATTTCGTTGACAGTGCAGAAGAACTGGCAAAACTATATACATTTAATATTTGGTACTGGTAGCATGCACTAGTTGTTAAATAAAATGTTGCCTGGATAAACACAATACAAGTAAAACTTTTTTCAAAGCAACTGAGCTTTTACAACTTCATGAAAAAAAAGAAACAACCTAACATCAGAATAAGTAGGATGAAATAAGAATATAAAAAAATACTCAAAATAGAAACATTTTTTCTGTCTAAATATAGGTTGTACTTTGCTTTACGTATACGGAAGAATCAAATGGATAGTCAAAAGCAGTGCTTGAGCTACTACCTACAGTATGACTGACTACTTCTTTTAGGATTTTTCCCCCTATGAATTTAACAATGCAAATTTAACAATGGATTCTGCCCAATGATTGCCAATTTCAGCAGTGACATTCTTGACGGAATAGCCTGATTAGAAAATAATTGTACTTCTTTTCAGCTACTGTTACCTCACCCACACTTTTCATTTCCTATAAGGTACAGTGGCAAAACCGCATCTTTCAACTCTCCCCCTTTTATCTGATGTAGTGGATGACAGGTAATCTAGCTGAAAGTTCCTACAATTGCACCACCAGAAAAACACTGGCTGATGAAATCTGAGCAGTTATCACACTAACCATCACCTGTCAAGCCTCCTGCTTCAATTTAAGGGTGCATCAATTTTCTGAAGAGGAAATCAAGGGCAAAGAATAAAAGCGCTACAGATAAACATTGACAAAGGCCCTTTCTGGTTTTTTGTTTTTTTTTTTTTATTTATGATGGGATGTACTATCATAGGTTGCTCTGTGAGGTTTTATCAACTGTCCTGATACATCCCAGATAGCTTGGAATTCTTTGGCCATTGATGAAGTGCTGTACTTGCACTTACTGAAAGGGCAGAAGATTTCTAACTGAAAATTACTTTCACTAAATACCACAAAGATATTGAAGTCAGAAAGAGCAAGGAGATGGAACAAATGACAGCTGCATATAACAATGAACTTCTCTGTTCTCTGAGCTGGCAGACAAGGCTGATTAGAGTAAGAACATGAAACAATGTTTTCTTAAAGCCAGAGAGCATATTGTGTAAAGTGTCAGGTACAAAGAATTCATATGTTTTCTTAGTGAATGTGAACACATTTGCTGCTGACTGCATTTGCAATGTACTCACCCTGTTTTCCAAAGTAAACAAGAACAGGGCCTTCTTACAGGTGGGGAAAAATCGTGTATTTCTAAGGGAAGAGGAAAGGATGTCTCAATATTAAAGTGAGCTAAATTCAGGTTGAGAGCAAGTACATTCAGGATCACTAACTTCAGTGGAATGATATTCTCTACCATCAGATCAGCAATTGGCCTCATAGGTATAAATGATGTTGGCATTTTCAAATGTTCTTCCTTTTCTTTGTGAAATCAGAAGAGTGGGAGATTCTCACTTCAAATGCGTCCCTTTGGTAGCTTACCTACAGGGGAGAAGATGAAACAAGCAACATAAAGAGAAGAAATAGCAAGAAAAACCTCTTCACATAGATTCACATCTGGCTATGAATAGCTCGTGAGACCCTAATTCTGCCCCAATGCTTCCTGTTTTCTCCCCAAATAATGGAAGGGAATTAATAGATCCCAGTAAAGTCCATGGGTGACTTCCTGACGACTTCCATGAGCTTTCAACTGAACATGAACTATTGACATATATGCAGCCTCTGTTCCAGTCAAGCATTAGCCATAATAGAGCGTTCATGAAAAGCACGAGATATATGAGTTCATGCAAGACTTTAAATCAGAGGTTTTTCCATTTTTTGTTACTTCTTCATTCATTTATTGATATTCAGCCCACAGTGAAGACAACAAACCTGGATAAATGTTACATGTAGTCAGTCATGCAAAAGCTAGCTGCTTTTCTCAGTAGATGACATGCCAAATTTGGGATTCAACAAGACATAATGGAGATAGATCAGTTCAACAAAGTTCACAGTTCTCACTGGATAACATTCTTACAATCACATCAGGTCCCAAGACAAGGCCTTTGATGCTGACAACGTTGTCAGGTGGCAAATTGTAAATTCTGTCAGTGTTGCTCCTGTGAGGAGTATTTTAAACAGGGCAACCTTCAATGGAAAAAGTGACTTATCTGTAAAGCCTATAAATACCTTTTAACAATAGAGCAACACAGTAGGAAAAACCTGTGCTTTATTAATGTGGATTCATCAAGCAATTTGCACAAATCTTTTTCAAGAACTGCATCACTTGCAGAATGTTTTAGATAACAACTCAGTAAAATGATCACAAATAATTAGGGTTGCTCCTTGACTGGATGACAGCATTTCTAAACAGAATAAGAGTAATTCCACCAAAAAGATTTCTCTCTTGGTTTTCTCTAGCAATTCTTTGAACTTCAGCTCGGAAAGTTAAATGATTTCTCAAGAAAGCTGGCTTTACTATTCAGGAAGTGATTTTTATTTCTTATATTTATGGAGAAAATTTTAAAATTATTAGCATAAAACTATAAACTTATAAATCAGAAAGTAAGTTCAAAGTGCCTAGGCCTGTTACTAGTTTTTAACTTTATCAGTGTTTCGAAGAATTGGCCTATGAGTTTGAGTATCTAAAGCTGATAATCAAGAACACTATAAACAAGAAGTACTATTACCTGGTAAGGGTTGCAGGTGAATATTTTATCAATCTCAAATGTATGATATTATCTGGTAAAGGAAAGGGGAGAGGAGGGAAGAGGAGGAGAGGGGAGGCCGTAAAGCAATCCCCTCTTTGTCACTTCAACCAAATCATATGGTTCAGCTACCTCCATTAAAATGACACTAGTTACTTCAAAATATTTTAAATATTATTTTGTGGAAAGTCCTTGACTTTTGTGACCCACACTCTGACAAAACTCCTTCTTTCTCAAGATGGGGGGATGCCTCTACGACTGCTGTACTGTACTACAATCCATATCTGATGTAGCTATGCTGCTGTGGACAGAGTATACATTCCCTAAATCCCATAGAAGTGCTTTACTGGGAAATGTAAAGTGTCAGAAAGTAGACTAAGTGAGGTCCATGTGCAATGTATGCACTGAAAACACTGCAGTCTGAGAAGTACATCTGCAAAGGACAGAAGGAAGAATTTCCAGACTAGGGAATGCAAACTCTCCCAAACCCATGGCTAAGGTCTGCGAGGTGCTGGAATGTTTGCACCAGGGTCTGTATTCTCATCACCAATAGCTGCGGACTTAGACACCCAAGTGCAAGCGTGTCTTGCAGTACGGTGTATAACATGTGTGGGAACAGATTTTGCAGGTCAGTTTGCAATCTTCTTGGTTTGTTTTAAGCAAATATCACCTTTTTTTTTTTTTTTTTTTTTAATAGTGCAGTGCTATTTCTGGGTTTTTGAAACAGGTTGAGGAAAATCACCCACAAAGCAAAAGGAACATGGCAAAATGTTCCTGCAGTGTGTTGCCTTAATACATTTAAATGATTTAATGACAAGTAGGGGATTACAGCACAACACAATGCATGCTGGAGGTAGCAAAGGACACCTGCTGCCTATACTGTGAAATTCAAAATGGATTCCAGGAAGGGAGCACAATGCCAGGCTGCTTTAGCTATTGCTCCTACTTCCTATACTATTATTAATGCTCACCAGTCTTGAAGTCTGAATGACAGTGGTCTGAGCCCTTTCAAACAACAGTAAGGAGGTCAATTTTTGTAATGAGAAAATGGAAGTGGTGGTGCAGTGGATCACTGAACCTTACAGTTTCTTCTATGATAAAGTAACAGTGCTCCATCAAATTATGGTGTAGGAGCACAGTGACAACACCACCATGAAACACACAACAGATGAACTAACAAAACCACTTAAATGTGTGTAAAACCAGTGTGACACTGAAGCTAAGTTTCTACTACTTTCACACTGCAGAATCGCTGTAACCCCTCATCAGCACTGCAGAAAGCCACTGACCAAAGGAAAGTCATGTTGCTCCCCAAGCCACTCTTCCATCCTCAGTGCTTAGATCCCAGTCACACAGTTAATAAAAGCTTTGGTCAGAAAGGTTTATTGAATGAACTATTCCAAAGAATTAAAATGCTTCATGCACATACAAATGCACATACAAAACGCTGCTTTGATTACCACTTTAGCTCTGCTTGTTCTAGGACTTTGGAACTTACTGCAGGTGAGCAAGCCAGCATGAATAACCTTTGAGACTTTAAAATACTGTCAACAGATCTGCAATTACAGTACCACAAGACCACAGTGTCTTTGTGCTTGTGCATAAAGCTTCCCCAAGGAACAAAAATTAACAGCTGTAAGCTACAACTATTTGACCCTTGAAGTCTTGCACAGTAGTTTAATGAGTTTGAAGTACCTCTGTATCCTATTCACCGCATCTCCCCACTTTCAGATACAGTAATATTAAGGGTAATGCCTAGCAACAATATTCACATATTCATCAGCTTCACATTTTACTTTAATTTGTGTCCCTTTAGCAGCCTAAGTGACTCTAATGAAAGGGAGCAAACCTCAGCGCACAAAATGTATGAAAGAAATTATAGACACAATCAAGAAATGTGAAGAATAAAGCAACTAGAATGTCAGTAAAATAGTAAGAAACTATTTGGTATATCTGAAGTACCAGCTGATCAGAAAAGGAGCATTATTTGCCCAAGCACAAACCAGATAAGGAGAATTAATAAAAAAGAGCTTGATGATTTCTTAAATTGTACTTTATCTAATGAAAATGTTGGAAAAGCACCAGGAAACATAGAAAAATGCAAGACACTTTCATCTATGCACATATAGAAGAAATAAAAATGATAGATCAACTGGAGAAGCTGAATAACCATTAACCAAGTCTGATGGATGTATTTTTTCCAAAAATGTTGAAAGAAGTGAACTAATCTTTAAAGGCTCAAAACCTGCAAAAGGGATTTACCCAGAAAGATTCTCTAACAAACCAACAAGCAGCCAGAGTGCTGAGTAAACCTTTCTTGTGCAGTTTCTGTCAGTCAGTCTACACTCTAAGGAATGGTTTTGACTATTCATCCCATTTATTTGCACTCAAGAATATGTTGTACTATTATGCCAAGAAGTAAGAGTGGAAAGGAATGCCAGCCCATGCTCTGATGCCTATATTCCTGTATTGGGGACCATCCTTGGCAGTCCCAGCAGTCATAGGAAGTTTCACCTGCCTCTGCAGCTCTTGGCTTTGGTCAATTCAGGAAGCCCAAATATAAGCAAAGCTTAAAAACTGTAAGATGGGCAGTATTTTCTTTGCTTACAGCTTGTTACAAAGCCATTTAATTCCACACACATACTCAGTTTTCATCTGATAATTTCTAAATTGTTTCAATAATTAATCAAAAATATAACATGAAATAAACATTAATTTACAGCTCTAACATGTTCTGCATTCTACTGAAAGCAAAAGACTTTGAGGAATTTCGATATTTAAGAATAAAGCAATTTAAAATTACCAATCACTTTTGAAGATCTCACCTAACCTCATGGTAATTATATTTAGAAAGCAGTTTAGAGCCTTATTTTCTTGCACAAGACTGGTGAAGGCTCCAGTGGGAGATCTTCATGCTTCTGATCAGAATCCCCAACATTTAGGCAGGTGCTCATTTACTGACTTTATTTTCTCTATTTTTCCTTTTATGTGCTCTTCTTTGTCTATGAAGGAAGCGATGTGTTTATTTGCTACTACAACAGCATTGGGGATTCCCTCTGGAATTCTTTAGGAAGCTTTGGGTGGGACATCTGCTGATTTTTTTTTAAATGGTACTGATTGGCTGAACAGCCTGGGGAAGTTGAGTCATGAAACGATCTCCATTCCCTTGGTTTGGGAGGTTTGCCACTGTTCCCTTGGCATTACTGCCCTCCATCAGGCCAAGCTTTGATGTAGAAGTAAGAGTTCATTTAAACGCATTTTAACAACTGCAAGCCTGCTTTCATATGAAGTTCTATAAAAATTTCACTACCTACTATTTATGAAACATTTAAACTAATATTAATACTATGGGATTACTAGTTTCCACAGTAACTAATATATGTTTGTTGCTGGCATGAAAAGTTATAGTAACCGTTAAGAAGTACATACTAAAAGAACAACATATCATATACAATATTTGCACTCTCTGGGTGACTTTTAAAATTTGGATAGTCATTTATCTTCCCATTCACATAACTAGAACAAGAATCCTTCATACAGACCTTCCTTACAGAAAAGCTAACATGCTGGATTTCCAGCCCCTACAGGCATTGCCCACCAGCTGCATGATTTAATTCTCTTCCTCTCACACCATTGCCAGGTCTTGGTTATACTCCTGTATCACTGGGCTGAGCATAACCGAAAAGTCTCTCCAGAATATGCTTTGTTTTTTAAAGATATTAAATCCATTTTTTTCTTCTGAATATCCTGCAGTCCCACTGAAATCAATGACAGGTGGAACCAGTTAGCAACTCCGAGGACTATGCTCTTAGGAACTTGTTAAATATTTGCGTTGGTGCAAAGGACAGCATTATTTCTTAGTTTCAAGGAAGCAAATATTCACTCAAAAGCTGTTTTCTTTCTCTCTTCAGTCTAAACTACCTTTCAAGATGTGAATTGGCCTTATTAGCATTTATTTTACTTTTCTAAAGTTAGTAGTCAGAATATCTCCTTCTTTCTGAAAGTCTTATGATAGGCCTATTAATCTGCAATTACTGTTATTCATATACATTCAGCTATTTATCATGCAAACAGTGTGCTTTTACAGTAGGTGTCCATTTGATTTCACTACTTATGTACATCCATACATGTTTTTTTCTGTTTTCTTAGTTAATCAACAGGAATATCACTTAGAATTTTCCCTTTTTGATGCTGAAAGTTAAGCTTTCAGTGAAACCTGATAGTTCTTAGAAGAAGGACTACACACACAATGATACTGAAGGTAATCAAATTCCTCTGGGCTGATCCTGCAAGACACCTACACCATTTTGAATCAGACTTTGTGACAGCCAAACTATTACTGAAGAATAAAAATATTTCAGAAATTTTGGCACCGAATCGATGCTCAGGTAGACCTCAGGGCCTGATTTAATCTAATAGAAATTAGATTTAATGGATGACTGGTTGTAGGTCACAGGGACCACAGTATCAGACTCACACAAGACATACTCTGTGCCTCAAAGGGATACATGTCTCAGCTGCAATCTGCTTACTAGGTGTACTGTCGATAAAATCTGTGACCCAACAGACAGCCTTGAAGCACACACCACTTTTAAGTGGTACAGGATTGCCATGCTAGTATTATGAATAATGTGTAATGAATAGCAGTCTGAGAGAAGCAGAGTATTCCATTCACTCTTTGAATCCCAGGGAGCACACAGAGCATACTAACCTCAGCTCCTGAGAATGCTGGTGTTCTTGCCCTTT